>NW_026943129.1:0-19244 GCF_024139115.2 Armigeres subalbatus
ATACAGCCTAAACCTATGAAAATGTTATGTTTTGTAGCAGTGTATGTAGGCCTATTTATCCCTTCGTAGAGTGGGTATAGTACCAATCGTCGCCATAGTTAAAAACAACTATTTGGGAAACAAATGAATAAAAAGCATGTGTATGGTTGATATGTCAAGCGAAATATTGCTCTTCCTGCGCTTTAGAACAAATGCAAAAATCGCATTAAAATTCGCGATAGTCCCTGAAATATCTTTATCCATAGTAGGAATATTTGTACCATTTGTGGCACTATTCTTAATTATGGTTCCTATTATGTTATTATCCATTGATTTCTTATGGGAATGACCATAATGGGACCACTTTTACGATAACTGATGCAAAGAACTAGTTCAAAGAATGTTTGCTTTGGAGAAGATTAAAGGTGGTATCGTGTAATATGTTTTGCTCACTGCTCTGAACATGTTTTGTGGTGATATAATTTGCAACTTGGTGTGTAAAGCATTAGTGTGACAACTGGTGCTATAACCACGAATGGTACGTCTACCCTACCATACATTCCTACAAAACGACCCTTTTGAGGTTCCAGAATGCTGAAGGTTTCTTTATAAAAATCCGTAATTTACTGTACCTCGTACAAACATGTGTAATGGCGGATGTTGCATTACAATTCCAATAACCTTATTGATAAAATAAAAGTACATGTACATAATACATGTTGAAATTATTCCGTGAACATCCCTAAATAAAATCGAAGCTCTCACTGTTGTTCGCGGGCTCAAGGGTCTCTTCACACAAGAGCCAGTTGGTAACAGCGAGAGCTTCTGATCGGTTGTACTTTGCGATTTACGATTGGAATAAAAGTTATTATTATCGAAGTTGTTTAGCAGTGTTTCAAATTTCGCGATATCCGAAGTTCTCGTCCGTAACGCGTATCCCATTTTGGAGAAGTATATTGCAGTGATTTGGTTAATTACTACAAAATTGGGGGCTCGTCCGGGAACGCGGGAAGAAACTGTCGGGATAATCGCTTCACGTTGCTGCGAAAGGTGCAGATAGTGCCGTATATTAATTGAAACAACTTTCAAAAGAAATCGTTTTATAATTCTACACCTGTGTACATATTTTTTTTACTCGTAAGTTATATTGAATTAAATAGTGATAAGAAATTGAATTGGATTAAATTATTATTAGAAAGTGAATTGGTAGTGAAAATTAAGTTTAAGTACAAACCTCAAATAACACCGAAATATTCAAGGCTTTTGCCTGAGGTTAAGGGTCAGCGTTTGGTGCAACTTCAAACAAACAAACAGATACTTGTGTGACTGTAGAGTGAATTTGAAGAAACAACTGATTACACAGTGTGTGATATCCGTTCTTTTGGAAATCCGATCACAATAGGACGTCATGACGTCGAACAATAATATTCCCCCGTTTCGGCCTAACGGTGGAGCACCCTCCACCTCTAACACCTCGCAAACATCTTCTTCCGCGGGTGCATATCCAATGCAAGTTATTGAGAATACGTTCACGCGATTAATTGATCGATTAAATTTCTCAGACTCTACTTTGGCTAATTTAACGCACGAGCTAAGCGCGCTGCGTAGCGAAATGAGCTCAATGAGAAACGAGACTTCTAGATTAAACGTTGTGGTTGAAGAAATCCGCGCTAATTCCATTGTACCTCAACAATCTAGTACTCCAAAGGGATGTAGCTCGGCCGGGTGTGATAAAGGTGGACAAACCACAAGCAATGAAATTGATTGTGCTACAAACAAAAACGATGTGTATTTCACAGTGAACAATGATGATGACTATTTGGGTGATGATGGTGCTTGTAGCCTAGCTTATCAAAACGGGGAACCGAACGATAATCAGATGGGCAATGGTCCAAGAGGTGGAACGAATAATAGAAATGTGAATTTACGTGCAAATGTGGCTGGCGAATGTCGAGCCGAGTGTAATAGTGGCAATACAAATCCGATTGTCGGCGATGGTCGAAATGATCTAGTGGAAGTATGTGAAAGCTGCGATGACTCTGAGGCGTATGGTGGCTTACGTGGTAATAACCACTTGGAAACTCATGCACGTGGTGCGTATAGAATGGAACCGCGATTGTTGGTAAGTGAAGCTGAAACAGCATTTTCTGAATTTTCTGGCTCAGAAATATATCCCGTTCGAAAATGGATTACGGACTTTGATGAACTATCGGACTCTTTTGGATTGACTGAGTTACGTAGGTTTGTAATTGCAAAACGCAAGTTGTCAGGATTGGCTAAAATGTCATTAAATACCACTAATAATGTGACTAATTGGAGGGCATTGAAAGACTTCTTGTTAAAAGAATTTGAGTTTTCTGAAAATTGCGCCGTTGTGCATGAGAGGTTGCGAAATCGCAAGAGGAATATGGGTGAAAGTGTATTGGAGTATTTTGCAAATGCGAGAAATCGGGGCAAAGGCCAATGTTGATATAATGTCAATTATCACGTACACAATCAATGGAATTAACGACAATGGTCCAGATAAGACTATATTATATGGCTCTAAATCTATCGATGAGTTCAGAGAAAAACTTAGAGTTTATCAAGGGATAAAAGATAGTAAATATGGTCGAGATGGGAGCTCCTATACTCCAGAGCGAAGAATTTCTAGTGGAAGGCCAATTGGCCTCAATAACAGCAATTACACAGGAAGGGTAATTAACTCTCCACGAGCAGTAAATTGCTATAACTGTGGTAGAGAGGGTCATATTTCAAGAGAATGTCCGAGGAAGTTTGGCAATAGGAATGTTAATATCTGCAATTCTAATTCTGTTGTCTCTAAGGGGACTTACATGGCAATATTAGTTGGAGCTATTCCTTTCCGAGCATTTTTTGATTCTGGAGCCGACGTTTCTTTATTAAGAGAAGAATGGAAGAACAAATTACAGTTGGTAATGAACCAGAATGATAAAAAACGTTTAATGACGTTAAAAGGAGCAATATGGACTCTAGGTAGTGTTCCCCTCGATATTGAAGTGGAAGGCGTATCTTTGAGACTAACATGCGATATTTTAAAAGATGAAGATCTTCCACATGATATTTTGTTGGGTAGAAATTTATTAACGTTTGGTGACGTCAGTGTTACAGCCAGCGGAGCCAAATTTAGTCCAAAAGAAGAACACTTTGCTCTCAGAATCAGGACGGATGAAATTACAGATGATTCATTGCAACACATCCAAGATCGGGCGATACGCGATAGAGTTCAGGAACTTATAGAAACTTACTCCCCACAAAAAGTTAAGGAAACCAGAGTAACGTTGAAAATAGTTGTTAAAAACGATTCACCGATCCAACAGTTGCCTCGGCGTTTAGCACCTTTGGAGAAACAGATAGTTCAAGAACAAATAGAATGTTGGTTGAGAGATGGAATAATCCGTCCCAGTACTTCAGAGTATAGTAGCCCTATTGTTTTAGCCCATAAAAAAGACGGGACAAGACGACTTTGTGTTGATTATCGTAGACTAAATAAGATTATTGTTCGTGATCATTTTCCGATCCCATTAATCGAAGACATCATTGACGATTTACATTCATCTCGGGTCTTCTCAACACTGGATTTGGAGAATGGGTTTTTTCACGTGCCGGTTGAAGAAGAGAGTATAAAGTACACATCTTTTGTCACTCCAACAGGACAATTTGAATTCTTGAAAACCCCATTTGGGTTATGCACTTCACCGACAGTTTTTCAACGGTTTGTTAATGATATTTTAGAGAATTGATTGATAAGAAGGTTGTAGTAGTTTACATAGATGATATATTGATCCCCGCTAAAAATGAAGAAGAAGCTTTGGAAAAATTAACCATGGTATTAAAAGTCGCGCAGTGTCATGGCTTAAAAATAAAATGGAAGAAATGTCAGTTTTTAAAACGAAAAATTCAACATTTAGGTTATGAGATTGAAAATGGGATAATTTATCCAACTTCAGATAAAACGGAAGCAGTATCGAGATTTCCAGAGCCTAATAGCTTTAAGCAAGTGCAACAATTTTTAAGGGTGGTATGGACTTCGCAAGTACTGTGCAAATAGATAGGACAAGTAGTGGTCAAGGAGTGATTGTGCTGCTGAGATTCCTTGAGCAGTACGGAGCTGACAAGGAACATGAATAATTATGCAATAGCAGGCGTGTTGCAGTGAAGAAAACACAGACTGACGTCTTTCCTTGTGGAATAATGCACTGATGCATTATTCCGCAAGTAAAATGACGTTTCTTTAGTTTTCTTCACTTTGTATATTTTTTTTGTGAATTATTTCATGGCTTCGCGAACGGCTGTGTTCTAGGATAGGTTTGAAATCTCACCGGCCAACCGGATACCATATGAAGTTTTTGATGGTGTAGCTTAAACAGCTTTTGTTCTCGCGTTTGAGCTGCGTGTATATCGAGTATATCGAGAGCTCTGTTAAATTACGTTCGCACCATTCATTGATCCATTTCAATACATTTTCAGTAGCAGAACGACGTCGAATCCGCATTCCTGCGGTACATTGGCAATAATGCTCTCGACTCGATGAAGCTGAGGGATTTTCGTGGCACGTACCAAACTCCGAATCAGTAGTCCCTAAATGTCGTTGTTCTGGTCCGAATTTTCTCGTTGATTATTCGCAGATTGTTTTTTTTATGCTGACTTGCAAGGCATGACATAAACCCGCTGAATTTCCGAAGAACCAAGGTTCATGGTTTTGTTTATGAGTCCTTCGCAGTCATTCGGATGATGTTTAGCCGCCCCAACAAGGGGAACAGACGCTCGATCAGATGTGCACATCCGGAGCGAAGTAACCCCCCCCCTCTATGTAAGCAAATGATTCAACAACAGGCAACAGTTCTCATCAGAGTTGGTTACCCGATCAACAGGCACTTTGGGGATGTAGGAATAAAAGTTGCTGAGAAGGAAGCTAAGGACCACTCAATACGATCTATTTACAATTTCAAGTACACAAAATACGAATGGTACGCCATGCCCAGCATTTACCCTGATGGATATGCTATCTATCACTATAATAAGTTCTTGCGAGTGGCTTGTCAATGTGTGTGAATGTCAATGTGTGGTAATGTTTTGAGTTCTTTGTCGAATTGAATTGCCTCACATTTTTTTATGATTTTCAATATATAGCCTAATTATTTGTGTCATTACCACTACACTTGTAAAATTGCAATAATAAAATTTATGTCCATAATAATATAATTTTTATATTATTATTAATTTATTATTTATTATTAATGAACACCATGTATACGCTCTTATATTTTCTTCTTAGTTTTAGCATGAACATTTCCGCAGGACGGAACTCCTTGTGGATCCAAAGGTTATTAGTTAAAGTTAACTTTCGTTATTACCTTCTGTTCGAGGGCGAGATGAGCAATTTTCACACTGTCAATTGTTTTAATTGTGTTTATTTTTTTATTTGCTTATTTTTTTCATGGGAAAGGGATTGAACTGCGGAATCACAAAAAAAAACGATAAACCTCCATTCCTATCCATGTTCCATAACTGGCCCAAAATAAATCATGTTCTCGAAGACGGAATTGATAGGACTACAAAAACATTTGATTGCACATGAACCTAGCAAGTTAGCTAGAAGTGCTAGCAGAATAGCCAAAGAAAGGGTAATGAAACAGAATATAGCACCGGATCCGGATGATCAACAGTTCTTCGCGGAAAATTACCCGTCATTTTTGTTATCGGCACAACCCGCGAAAACATGTTCCATCGATAAACATCGATATGTTTAACCGTTTAACCTTTCTGTTGACGACAACAAAACACATTCGCGATACCGATAGGGTAACCGGGTACCCAAGGGCTTGAAGTGATCATTTTATCGTCAGTTCTCAACCGATTTGGACGATTCCGGTTACTAGACATAGAACCGATTCTAATTACATGGTCACTAGAATTTCGGATTTACCGGGTCATGTCCCAATCGCTGTATAAATTAAACTTATATATTCAACCAAATAAAGATTGCTTGTGTCATGACTGAATATTCGAAAGTTGTAATTTAACATGCAGAATACCGTGATCAGAAATCCAAGGGAGCTAAATTTTCAAACAGCTGGTTCTCAGGCGTCTTTTGACCGATTTTTACAATTCTTTTGCGAATATCCTACCCATCTCATCTAGGTTCACTATACTGGTGAATTAGGTTTGCAGGGATGCTGATTTTTCTTCTAGAAGGGCGTGAGTAAGAATGTATTTTTCAAAAAATAGTAAATTCTGATTTACATGATATACTTCAGTGTGATCAACATTTACAGATTCAAAAAATATTTTATAACACTATTCAAGCATTAACTATACTATGTGAGAACAATATGTTTCTTTTGGACATCCCTAGCGACTCCACAATAACCTCTATACTGACAAAAGACGATATGGAAATTTTGACGAACAAAACTAAGGAAACCCGTCATGTCCATGAAAGTCCGTAGCGGCCATGCGTACGATGTTCAACTCAGTTTTGCTCAAACGAGATGCTCTAGGTCTAGGTTATCCAAACGGTTTTGCAGTTTGGATCATTTGGTCTACCAGCGCTCAATACAACTTTGACATCAACCCGTCATGTCCATACACGTCCGTAGAGCTCACGCATATGATTTGCAGCTCAATTGCAGTTGCTCTGGAGTCGAGTTGTGTTTATAAAATTCGGTAGTAGACCGGCAATTATTTTCTTACGCCACCGTTCCTGGTAGAACTTCCTGAGGAATTCCTGGAGTAACTGCCCGAAAATTTTCTTGGAACAACTTCCTGAAGGAAATTCCAAAAAAATCGTTGGAGAAAAGTCCGAAAGAATCTCTGAACCAACTTTCGGAGAAATTCCTGGAAGAACTGAACAAACTTCCGGAGGAATTCTTGGAGCAACTTTCGGGAGAAGGTCCAGGAGGAACTTCCAGAGGAATTCCTGGAAAAACTACCAGAGCAATTCCTGGAGGACTTCTGGAGGAATTCCTGGAGAAATCTGGGGATGAACTACCGGAGGAATTCCTAGAGTAACTTTCGAGAAATTTCTGGAGGAAATCCTGAAGGATCTTCTGGAGAAACTTCTTGAGGAACTTCCGGAGGAATTCCTAGAGGAACTTCTGGAGGAATTCCTAGGGGAACTTCCGGAGGAATTCCTAGAGGAACTTCCGGAGGAATTCCTAGAGGAACTTCCGGAGGAATTCCTAGAGGAACTTCCGGAGGAATTCCTAGAGGAACTTCCGGAGGAATTCCTAGAGGAACTTCCGGAGGAATTCCTAGAGGAACTTCCGGAGGAATTCCTAGAGGAACTTCCGGAGGAATTCCTAGAGGAACTTCCGGAGGAATTCCTAGAGGAACTTCCGGAGGAATTCCTAGAAAAATTTCCGGAGGAGTTCCTAGAAAAATTTCCGGAGGAGTTCCTAGAGGAACTTCCGAAGGAATTCCTAGAGAAACTTCCGGAGGAATTCCTAGAGGAACTTCCGGAGGAATTCCTAGAGGAACTTCCGGAGGAATTCCTAGAGGAACTTCCGGAGGAATTCCTAGAGGAACTTCCGGAGGAATTCCTAGAGGAACTTCCGGAGGAATTCCTAGGGGAACTTCAGGAGAAATTCCTAGAAGAAATTCCGGAGGACTTCCTAGAGAAATTTCCGGAAGAATTCCTAGAGGAATTTCCAGAGAAATTCCTAGAGGAACTTCCGGGGAATTCCTTGGTGAACTTCCGGAGGAATTCCTAGAGGAACTTCCGGAGTAATTCCTAGAGGAACTTCCGGAGGAATTCCTAGAGGAACTTCCGGAGGAATTCCTAGAGGAACTTCCGGAGGATTTCCTAGAAAAATTTCCGGAGGAGTTCCTAGAGGAACTTCCGAAGGAATTCCTAGAGAAACTTCCGGAGGAATTCCCGGAGGAACTTCCGGAGGAACTTCCGGAGGAATTCCCGGAGGAACTTCCGGAGGAATTCCTAGAGGAACTTCCGGAGCAATTCCTAGAGGAACTTCCGGAGGAATTCCTAGAGGAACTTCCGGGGGAATTCCTAGAGAAACTTCCGGGGGAATTTTTAGAGGAACTTCCGGAGGAATTCCTAGAGGATCTTCCAGAGAAATTCCTAGAGGATCTTCCGGAGGAACTCCTAGAGGAACTTCCGGAGTAATTCCTTGAGGAACTTCCAGAGGAATTCCTTGAGGAACTTCCGGAAGAATTCCTAGAGGAACTTCCGGAGAAATTCCTAGAGGAACTTCCGGAGGAACTCCTAGAAGATTTTCCGGAGGAATTCCTAGAGGAACTTCCGGAAGAATTCCTTGGTGAACTTCCGGAAGAATTCCCGGAGTAATTCCTAGGTGAGCTTCCGGAGGAATTCTTAGAGGATCTTCTGGAGGAATCCCTGGAGAAATCTGGGGATGAACTACCGGAGGAATTCCTAGAGTAACTTTCGGAGAAATTTCTGGAGGAACTGCCGGTGAAATTCCTGGAGGAGCAACCGGAGGAAATCCTGAAGGAACTTCTGGAGAAACTTGTTGAGGAACTTCCGGAGGAATTCCTAGAGGAACTTCCGGAGGAATTCCTAGAGGAACTTCCGGAGGGATTCCTAGAGGAACTTCGTGAGGAATTCCTGGAGGAACTTCCGGAGGAATTCCTTGGTGAACTTCCGGAAGTGTTCCTTGGTGAACTTCCGGAAGAATTCCTAGGTGAACTTCCGGAGGAATTCTTAGAGGATCTTCTGGAGGAATCCTTGGAGAAATCTGGGGATGAACTACCGGAGGAATTCCTAAAGTAACTTTCGAGAAAATTTCTGAAGGAACTTCCGGAGAAATTTCTGGAGGAGCTTCCGGAGGAATTCTTAGAGGAACTTCTGGAGAATCTTCTAGAGGAACTTCCGAAGGAATTTCTAGAAGAACTTCCGGAGGAATTCCTAGAGGAACTTCCGGAGGCATTCCTAGAGGAACTTCTGGAGGCATTCCTAGAGGAACTTCCGGAGGAATTCCTAGAGGAACTTCCGGAGGAATTCCTAGAGGAACTTCCGGAGGAATTCCTAGAGGAACTTCCGGAGGAATTCCTTAAGGAACTTCCGGAGGAATTCCTAGAGGAACTTCCGAAGGAATTCCTAGAGGAATTTCCGAAGGAATTCCTAGAGGAATTTCCGAAGGAATTCCTAGAGGAATTTCCGAAGGAATTCCTAGAGGAATTTCCGAAGGAATTCCTAGAGGAATTTCCGAAGGAATTCCTAGAGGAACTTTCGGAGGAATTCCTTGGTAAACTTCCGGAGGAATTGCTAGGTGAACTTCCGGAGGAATTCCTTGGTAAACTTCCGGAGGAATTCCTAGGTGAACTTCCGGAGGAATTCCTGGAGAAATCTGGGGATGAACTACCGCCCTAGCAGCAAAATCCAGTTAGATTTGGTAACAGCAACTCAAATGTGACTAAATTTGATTGCACATGGGTAACAGAAACTTTTATGCAACATGTGTGCAGCTCGGGCAGAGGAATTCCCAGAGGAACTTCTGAATAAACTTCTAGAGGAACTTCCGGAGGAATTCCTAGAGGAATTTCCGGAGGAACTTCTAGAGGAACTTCCGAAGGAACTTCTAGAGCAACTTCCGGAGCAGTTCTTGGAGGAACTTCCGGAGCAGTTCCTGGAGGAATTTCCGGAGCAGTTCCTGGAGGAACTTCCGGAGGAGTTCCTGGAGGAACTTCCGGAGGAGTTCCTGGAGGAACTTCCGGAGGAGTTCCTGGAGGAACTTCCGGAGGAGTTCCTGGAGGAACTTCCGGAGGAGTTCCTGGAGGAACTTCCGGAGGAGTTCCTGGAGGAACTTCCGGAGGAGTTCCTGGAGGAACTTCCGGAGGAGTTCCTGGAGGAACTTCGGAGGAGTTCCTGGAGGAACTTCCGGAGGAGTTCCTGGAGGAACTTCCGGAGGAGTTCCTGGAGAACTTCCGGAGGAGTTCCTGGAGGAACTTCCGGAGGAGTTCCTGGAGGAACTTCCGGAGGAGTTCCTGGAGGAACTTCCGGAGGAGTTCCTGGAGGAACTTCCGGAGGAGTTCCTGGGGGAACTTCCGGGGGAGATCCTGGAGGAACTTCCGGGGGAGGTCCTGGAGGAACTTCCGGAGGAGTTCCTGGAGGAACTTCGGAGGAGTTCCTGGAGGAACTTTGAAGGAGTTCCTGGAGGCAACTTCGGAGGAGTTCCTGGAAGAACCTCCGGAGGAGTTCCTGGAGGAACTTCTGAAGGAGTTCTTGAAGGAACCTCCGGAGGAGTTCCTGGAGGAACTTCGGAGGAGTTCCTGGAGGAACTTCCGGAGGAGTTCCTGGAGGAACTTCCGGAGGAGTTCCTGGAGGAACTTCGGAGGAGTTCCTGGAGGAACTTCCGGAGGAGTTCCTGGATGAACTTCCGGAGGAGTTCCTGGATGAACTTCCGGAGGAGTTCCTGGATGAACTTCCGGAGGAGTTCCTGGATGAACTTCCGGAGGAGTTCCTGGAGGAACTTCCGGAGGAGTTCCTGGAGGAACTTCCGGAGGAGTTCCTGGAGGAACTTCCGGAGGAGTTCCTGGAGGAACTTCCGGAGGAGTTCTGGAGGAACTTCGGAGGAGTTCCTGGAGGAACTTCCGGAGGAGTTCCTGGAGGAACTTCGGAGGAGTTCCTGGAGGAACTTCCGGAGGAGTTCCTGGAGGAACTTCGGAGGAGTTCCTGGAGGAACTTCGGAGGAGTTCCTGGAGGAACTTCCGGAGGTTCCTGGAGGAACTTCGGAGGAGTTCCTGGAGGAACTTCCGGGAGGAGTTCCTGGAGGAACTTCCGGAGGAGTTCCTGGAGGAACTTCCGGAGGAGTTCCTGGAGGAACTCCGGAGGAGTTCCTGGAGGAACTTCGGAGGAGTTCCTGGAGGAACTTCCGGAGGAGTTCCTGGAGGAACTTCCGGAGGAGTTCCTGGAGGAACTTCCGGAGGAGTTCCTGGAGGAACTTCCGGAGGAGTTCCTGGAGGAACTTCCGGAGGAGTTCCTGGAGGAACTTCCGGAGGAGTTCTGGAGGAACTTCCGGAGGAGTTCCTGGAGGAACTTCCGGAGGAGTTCCTGGAGGAACTTCCGGAGGAGTTCCTGGAGGAACTTCCGGAGGAGTTCCTGGAGGAACTTCCGGAGGAGTTCCTGGAGGAACTTCCGGAGGAGTTCCTGGAGGAACTTCCGGAGGAGTTCCTGGAGGAACTTCCGGAGGAGTTCCTGGAGGAACTTCCGGAGGAGTTCTGGAGGAACTTCCGGAGGAGTTCCTGGAGGAACTTCCGGAGGAGTTCCTGGAGGAACTTCCGGAGGAGTTCCTGGAGGAACTTCCGGAGGAGTTCCTGGAGGAAACTTTGAAGGAGTTCCTGGAGGCAACTTCGGAGGAGTTCCTGGAGGAACTTCCGGAGGAGTTCCTGGAGGAACTTCCGGAGGAGTTCCTGGAGGAACTTCCGGAGGAGTTCCTGGAGGAACTCCCGGAGGAGTTCCTGGAGGAACTTCCGGAGGAGTTCCTGGAGGAACTTCCGGAGGAGTTCCTGGAGGAACTTCCGGAGGAGTTCCTGGAGGAACTTCAGGAGGAGTTCCTGGAGGACCTTCCGGAGGAGTTCCTGGAGGAACTTCCGGAGGAGTTCCTGGAGGAACTTCCGGAGGAGTTCCTGGAGGAACTTCGGAGGAGTTCCTGGAGGAACTTCCGGAGGAGTTCCTGGAGGAACTTCAGGAGGAGTTCCTGGAGGAACTTCGGAGGAGTTCCTGGAGGCGCTGCCGGTGCGGTTCCTGGAGGAACTTCCGGAGGAGTTCCTGGAGGAACTTCCGGAGGAGTTCCTGGAGGAACTTCCGGAGTTCCTGGAGGAACTTCCGGAGGAGTTCCTGGAGGAACTTCCGGAGGAGTTCCTGGAGGAACTTCCGGAGGAGTTCCTGGAGGAACTTCCGGAGGAGTTCCTGGAGGAACTTCCGGAGGAGTTCCTGGAGGAACTTCCGGAGGAGGTCCTGGAGGAACTTCCTGGAGGAGTTCCTGGAGGAACTTCCGGAGGAGTTCCTGGAGGAACTTCCGGAGGAGTTCCTGGAGGAACTTCCGGAGGAGTTCCTGGAGGAACTTCCGGAGGAGTTCCTGGAGGAACTTCCGGAGGAGTTCCTGGAGGAACTTCCGGAAGTTCCTGGAGGAACTTCCGGAGGAGTTCCTGGAGGAACTTCCGAGGAGTTCCTGGAGGAACTTCCGGAGGAGTTCCTGGAGGAACTTCCGGAGGAGTTCCTGGAGGAACTCCCGGCAGGGGTTCCTGGAGGAACTTCCGGAGGAGTGAGGAGATCCTGGAGGAACTTCCGGAGGAGTTCCTGGAGGAACTTCCGGAGGAGTTCCTGGAGGAACTTCCGGAGGAGTTCCTGGAGGAACTTGCGGAGGACTTCCTGGAGGAACTTCCGGAGGAGTTCCTGGAGGAACTTCGGAGGAGTTCCTGGAGGAACTTCCGGAGTTCCTGGAGGAACTTCCGGAGGAGTTCCTGGAGGAACTTCCGGAGGAGATCCTGGAGGAACTGCCGGGGGAGTACCTGTCGGGACTTGCCGAGGCGTTCATGGAGGAACTTCCGGAGGAGTTCCTGGAGGAACTTCCGGAGGAGTTCCTGGAGGAACTTCCGGAGGAGTTCCTGGAGGAACTTCCGGAGGAGTTCCTGGAGGAACTTCCGGAGGAGTTCCTGGAGGAACTTCCGGAGGAGTTCCTGGAGGAACTTCCGGAGGAGTTCCTGAGGAACTTCCAGAGGAGTTCCTGGAGGAACTTCCAGAGGAGTTCCTGGAGGAACTTCCGGAGGAGTTCCTGGAGGAACTTCCGGAGGAGTTCCTGGAGGAACTTCCGGAGGAGTTCCTGGAGGAACTTCCGTGAGAGTTCCTGGAGGAACTTCCGTGGGAGTTCCTGGAGGAACTTCCGGAGGAGTTCCTGGAGGAACTTCCGGAGGAGTTCCTGGAGGAACTTCCGGAGGAGTTCCTGGAGGAACTTCCGGAGGAATTCCTGGAAAAACTTCCGAAGGAATTCCTGGAGGAACTTCCGAGGAGTTCCTGGAGGAACTCGGAGGAGTTCCTGGAGGAACTTCCGGAGGAGTTCCTGGAGGAACTTCCGGAGGAGTTCCTGGAGGAACTTCCGGAGGAGTTCCTGGAGGAACTTCCGGAGGAGTTCCTGGAGGAACTTCCGGAGGAGTTCCTGGAGGAACTTCCGGAGGAGTTCTGGAGGAACTTCCGGAGAGTTCTGGAGGAACTTCCGGAGGAGTTCCTGGAGGAACTTCCGGGGGAGTTCCTGGAGGAACTTCCGGAGGAGTTCCTGGAGGAACTTCCAGAGGAGTTCCTGGAGGAACTTCCGGGGGAGTTCCTGGAGGAACTTCCGGAGGAATTCCTTTGAGGAACTTTCGGAGGAATTCCTGGAGGAACTTCCGACTTTCGTGAGGAACTTCCTGGTGGAGGAGTTCCTTCCTGGAGGAACTTGCAGGAGGAGTTCCCTGGAGGAACTTCCGGAGGAGTTCCTGGAGGAACTTCCGGAGGAGTTCCTGGAGGAACTTCCGGAGGAGTTCCTGGAGGAACTTCCGGAGGAGTTCCTGGAGGAACTTCCGGAGGAGTTCCTGGAAGAACTTCCGGAGGAGTTCCTGGAGGAACTTCCGGAGGAGTTCCTGGAGGAACTTCCGGAGGAGTTCCTGGAGGAACTTCCGGAGGAGTTCCTGGAGGAACACCCGGAGGAGTTCCTGGAGGAACACCCGGAGGAGTTCCTGGAGGAACTCCCGGAGAAGTTCCTGGAGGAATTTCTGGAGGGACTAGCGGAAGAATTCCTTGAGAAGCTTTCAGAGGAATTCCTGGAGGAGCTTTCTCCAGAAAGTTCCTTCAGAAATTCCTCCGAAAGTTCCTCCAGATTTCCTCCTTAAATTGCTCCAGGAAGTCCTCCGGAAGTTCCTTCAGGGATTTCTCTGGAAATTCCTCCGAGAATTTCTTTGAAAATTCCTCTGGAAGTTTCATCCAGGAATTCCTCCAGAAGTTCCTTCAGGATTTCCCCCGGAAGTTCCTCCAGGAATTCCTCCGGAAGTTCCTCCAGGAATTCATCCGGAAGTTCCTCCAGGAATTCCTCCGGAAGTTCCTCCAGGAATTCCTCCGGAAGTTCCTTCAGGAAATCCTCCGGAAGTTCCTTCAGAAACTCCTGCGGAAGTTCCTTGAGGAATTCCTGGAGGAATTTCCGGAGGAATTCTTCCGCAAGTTCCTCCAGGAATTCGTCCGGAAGTTCCTCCAGGAATTCCTCCGGAAGTTCCTCCAGGAATTCCTCCGCAAGTTCCTCAAAGAATTCCTCCGGAAGTTCCTCCAGGAATTCCTCCGGAAGTTCCTCCAGGAATTCCTCCGGAAGTTCCTCAGGGAATTCTTCCGCAAGTTCCTCCAGGAATTCCTCCGGAAGTTCCTCCAGGAATTCCTCCGCAAGTTCCTCCAGGAATTCTTCCGGAAGTTCCTCCAAGAAGTCCTCCGGAAATTCATCCAGGGATTCCTCCGGTAGTTCATCCAGGAATTCCTACGAAAGTTTATCTAGAAATTCTTCCGTAAGTTCCATCCGGAAAACCTCCATAAGTTCTCGTTGGAATTACTTCGGAATTTCCTCCAGGAATTTCTCCGGAAGATAGTTTTTATTTATCTAAGAGAAAATTACGGAGGAATTCCTGGGGAACTTCAGGTGGAATTTCTGGAGCAACTTTCAGAGCAATTCCTGGAGCAACTTCCGAAAGAATTCCTGGAGCAACTTCCAAAGGAATTCCTGGAGAAACTAACGGAGGTATTCGTGGAGGAATTTGAGAAGGAATTCGTGCAACTACTTCTGGAGAAATTTCTGAAGCTACTTCCAGAGGAATTCCTGGAGCAATTTAAGGAGGAATTCCTGGAGCAACTCCCGGAGGAATTCCTGGAGAAAATTACGAAGGAATTCCTAGAGCAATTTCCGGAGAAATTCCTGGCGCAACTTTCGGAAAAATTCCTGGACCAATTTGCTGAGGAATTGCTGGAGCATCTTCCGGAGGGATTCCTGGAGCATCTTCCGGAGAAATTCCTGAAGAAAATTACGAGGAGGATTTACTGATTTCTGATAGAATTCGGAAAGGATTCATGAAAGGTTGTCGGTAGGAATCAGTACAACGACTTCTGAAGGAGTTGCTAGAGGAACTTCCGGAGGTATGCCTAGATTAATTTCCGGAGGTATGTCTAGATTAATTTCCGGGTGAACTTCCGGAGGAATTTCTATGATAACTTCACGAGGTATTCCAGGAGATAATTCCCGATGAATTCCTGGACGAAATTCCCGAGGAATTTTTGGTCGAGCTCTCGAAGCAGTCCTAGAGAAATTGTTGGAGGAATACATGAAGGAACTTCCGGAGGTATTTCTAGTGGAACTTTTGGAAAGTTTTCTGAAGCAACTTCCGAAGGAATTCCTGGAAGAACTTCCGGAGGAATTCCTGAAAGAACTTCCTGAGGAATTTTGTAAGGAATTTCCGCAGGAGTTCCTGAAATAACTTTGGGAGGGATTCCTGGAAGGTTTTCTGGTGAAGCTTTAGGAAAAAATCCGGAAAGATTGCAATTAATTAGTGCACGCCAATGCATGCCGCCACCGGTTTTTAACGGCGTGACGTCGCCAAAATTTCAGTCAGCGCACAGGTCTAGATCTTCTCTTGTAAAAAGTACGCGGTGGCCACTTACAAGTGATACACTTAACATTTTATGAAAATAATTATCAAAAGTTCAACTAGGCTAGGTGTACCAGTTGTGGCTATAGCACCAGTTATCGCACTAGTGCTTTATATGTCAAATGGCCAATCAAATCACCGCAAATCAAGTTCATATCGATAAAGCATATTCATATGATACGATAAAACCTTTGATCTCCTCCAAAACAAGCAAAGCATAATTGTAAAAAATGATTTTGCTTAATTTTTGATGTCCTTTGCACCAGTTGTAGCACTGGTGCGACAACTGGTGCAAATTTAGACAATTTAGACAAAAAAAATTTAGACAACAAATGCAAATTGTAACAAATTTAGTTAGAGTAGGTCGCAGTAATGGGTTTATTCTCACGAAACAATAGGTAACATGTTATTTGTATATATGGAGAGCGCACAGATTTACGCTGTTTGATTGCAGAAGTACGAACTAGCGATATCTGAAATTTACCAAAACATCATACCTACATATTACCGTTTTTATCCTATAATTTTCCATAAACCTTTATTTCTCATTTCTACAAACCAGTTGAGTAAATGTGTGTGCTTATTAAATATACAACATAATGACAGCGTTCTTGTGAAATAATTTATTTATGTTTTAAAATTTAGGAACCCAACTGATTTAGATTTTGAATGAAGTATGTACCAGAAACGAACCTGCCGATTTACAATTTTGGATTACGTCCCAAAATAATACGAAATAGTTTTCCCGGGTATAAAACCGAATGCATTGTACTTTTCAGATTCTAAACATACAAAATCATTTCACAGATTTCGGTGAATTTCGTCGAATTTCACCGTAATCTTAGCAGTAGAACTGTCTGGTAATTATTTCGCCGATTTTCTGTAAATTTTTATCATCACCATGACCAGAAAAAATGATGTTTCGAACCCCCTTCTGTAGTCTAGTCCCACGACGCGAAAAAGTACGCAACACCAGGGAGACAGAATCAGTGGCTCAGCCGGTTGAAACGGAACACGAGCATATGAAGCTGCATTTTGAGCAAAAAGTATTGGAAGTACCATTCAGTCTGCGGGAGATTATAGAGTTGGAAAAGACATTTCAAGTCGACATCGGCAGTCTAGAGTCCGTGGAAAGTTCAGAGAGCAAAGTTCGGAACGAGAGAGCGATAATTTCCACGGTAGTATTTTCAATGGACTAGGCTTATGTGTTTGACTCGCATCAATATGAAAAATCTCCAGGTAAACAGCTAGCATTATAATCCAGGCTCTGTGGCGCGCGATTTCGAAATTTATTTTGCTTTTTGGGCCAGATCAGCATCCCGCATCTACATCGATACGAGTGAGGAGGAATATGCGTGCATTGGCTTTTTAAGAGCAGCGTTTCTGAATCCAATATTGCTAAAAAAAAGATGATTTTTTTAGGATAAAAGTTACGTCTATTAGGGTAATAGTTCCGATAGTCGTGGGTGTTCCTATAGTTGCGGTAGTGCTGTTTTTACCCAATCTATGTATTAAAAGCAGCAAACCATGCATCATATCAATTTGTTGATCTGTCATTACACGAAGTAAGAAGAAAACAATTTGAGAATTGCATCAAAAATCAGTAAAGAGTATCATTAAAATACCTTATCTTTCTCTCTGCTTTGCCAATCACAGTTGCGGTAGTGTTCCTATAGTTGCGAGTCCTATACTGGGAAAACAATGGGATTCGCAACTATAGGAACACGAATTAAAAAATTCCGCAACTATTGGAACACTGCACCAATAATTGAAGGTATCATTTTAGGTAACAAAGATAAATTATGCGGCGATCGGATAACTCTTCGTTTGAAATATATTTGATGAGCTTCCGAATGCGTACTTAAGGTAAGCGAAATAAAGTATAGGCGTGGTGTAAGCGAACGAATAGTGGTGGATCGTGCTTAGTTCCTCTACTATTGGGTCTTTTACCCTATTTCCAATTTGTTACCTTCTTGATGACAACACAAAACACGATTTTCCTTCGCCTACTTGATCGACTACATTTCATTTACTTTGGTAATTTGATCATTTTTTCCTTGAGCATTTTCCTTGCGATCTCCATACTAAGCTTTAGGATTGACTGGGTATTTTAGAAAATTTGTTGAAGGATATTCCATTGTTGCCAAACCGCTAACGGATCTGTTGCGTAAGGACGCCAAATTCGTATTTGGTCCAGACCAACGCGCTGCCATGGAAACATTGAAATCAGCATTGTGTAATAGACCAACTCTTCGATTATATTGTCCAAACGCCAATACTGAGCTTCATACGGATGCCAGTCGAATTGGTTATGGATCGATTTTATTGCAGAAAAGTGTAGAGGAAAAATGTTTCCATCAATATATTATTATAGTAGAAAAACTTCAAGTGCCGAATCAAATTATCCTAGCTATGAGGTTAGAGGTTTTGTGGCGGTAGTTTCCGCTTTGAAGAAGTTTCGAGTGCATTTTACTGGAATTCCTTCGCGATTGTAACCGACTGCGCTGGTTAAAAGGATATATCTCCAAGGATAGCGGGATGGGCTTTGTTGCTTGAAAGAGTATCAATATGTTTTGGAACATAGATCTGGCATTCGCATGAAACATGTAGATGCACTTAGTAGAAATCCCTCAGTAATGCTATTGCAAAACAATATTATTGATCAAATTAAAAGCGTGCCAACAAAAGGACGAAAGATTAGCAGTAATTCTCAAAGTTTTGAACACAGAACCGTTTGGTGATTACTCCAGTAGATCATGGAGTTTCATATAAAGCATGCTTTGGTGGAGGAAAGCTTTTTAGTAATACCTAGTTTAATGCAGAATGCAATTATTAGGAATGTTCATGAACAAGGCCAAAACTTCGGGATTGAAGAAAAATGAGTGAACTTTTGAACAGAAGAATACTGGATAGATAATTTGGTCGATGAAAATAGAGAAAATTGTAAAAAGCGCTGCGTGCCAAATTGCATTTTGTGCAAGTCGAAAGGCTGTGGTAAGAAAGAAGGGATTTCTTTACTCCTATTCCAAGGAAAACATACCATTATCTACTTACCACGTTGACCATTTGGGGACCACTTACAGCACTCCAACAAAACAGGTACAGGTATATTTTTACTGTTATCGATGCTTTTAGCCAAATTTTGTTTGGATACTTATCCTGGTCCAAATCTACGAAGCTGCTGGGATGAGGGTATTAAAAGGAGTTGGAAGTACAAAGAATAGTGTTTGGAAATCCAAAGAGAATAGTTTTCTGATGAGAGGGGCTGCTTTTACATCAACTGCATTTAAATGTTATTTAGTATGAGACAGAAGGAATTGAGCGTCTACAGAATTACTACTGGGGTACCGCGTGGCAATGGCCAAGTAAGAGAGAATCCATGGAGTAATCGTACCGCTTTGGCAAAACTTTCAATTGATAACTCTGAAAACTGGTACATCTGCATGTCAGAAACCTTCAAAGATTTTTAAATAATACTCTTCAGCGAAGTATAGCAAGAACACCGTTTGAACTGCTGTTCGGTACACTAAAATGAGGAGGCGCCAGAGGATATAAAATTAGCTGGGAAGTAATTGGGGCAAGAAATTAAGATTAAAGCAATACGTAACTTCTAG
>NW_026943129.1:19269-95530 GCF_024139115.2 Armigeres subalbatus
ATCAGTACTTCATTCAGTTACATGCTCTAACTTGAAAAAGTCTTTCGAAAACATTTGAATCAGAGTATTGAATTATGTTCACATCAACAAATATCGAGTTAATCAGAGAAAATTCAATATTTTTACGAGAATAAAAATATTGTTTACCTAAAGAAATATATTAAAGAGCTCTATTTAACCAACAATTTTATTTTTCGTCTAATTAACAACTGTCATTCTACCCATTTAACCTGAAAAAGTACATTTCTTCAAATGAACGGATTGTATGACATTTGAGACCAAACCATATGCCAGAATCAATTTGTAGAATGGTTTTTGAAAACCACATTGCCAGAATGGATCACTTATACTTAAGCCATTCCCAGAATGATCATTTGCCCAGAATGTAATTTGCCAAATGCACCATTCCCAGAAATAGAAACTGAGGATTCCAATTATTATTGATGGGTAAAGAATAAAACAAATTATATAAAGAAGTAATTTTGCATAACTGGATTGGCATTTATTTATTAATAAAGGGTTTGCGGATATAATTAATTTTCATAAAAGGATTGATCAACACTTATTGAACAATTTTCAAGAAAATTGGACACTATTTATCAAAAAAAAGTATGTTATCTAGCTACAAAACAAACTATGTTAACGAATGGATGATCCTTTTCTTCGTCTCATTCAGATGCAGACTTCATTCAAGAAATTAAATCTATCTACAATTGGATAATATCATTTAAGTCATACGCCATTTAATTTTTCATTGAAGAGTTATATTCTACAAGTCTATACAAAATGTCTAAAAAAATCATATCGTCACAATTGACATATTCAACAACGGACATGGCAACCACCTACGTTTGAGAAGGGATAACATCTTCTTCTTCATTGGCATTACATCCCACTGGGACATAGCCGCCTCGCTTGCTAGTGTTCTATTCAGAACTTCCATGATTATTAACCGTGGGGTTTCTAAGTCAAGTTGACCATTGTTTGCATTCGTATCATGTAAGTAAGGCAACGATGATACTATTATCTCAGGAAGTCAAGATTTCAAACCGAAATTACCTAGACGGCACCAGGAATCAATGACATCACCCTCAGCATGGTCTTGCTTTATGTACTTGCGCTCTATCCTCACAGGCAAGGAGGACACCGGATAACATCTATCCTTGCCCTTAATCGAGCAAGCACCTTTTTTTAGAAATGTATCTTATTCACCAATCACCATTTGCTTCATTTCAGACAAACCAATTTTGCAGTAATGTTGAACCGAAGGGATCATCCACCTTGCTTTAATTCCAGGACAAGCGCCTACTTTTACAAGAAGGAATCAGCATCCACCATTGCTTCATTTGGGCAACCTACTTTTAAAGAAGCGACCATCACCATTGCCTTAGTCCGAGCAAAGCGCCTTCTTTTAAGAATGAATTAGATGCACAATTACGCCTTATCCGAAGCGCCTTCTTTTGGAAGGTATCATATCAGACCATTGTCTTAATCTTAGGCATGAAACTATTTTAAAGAAGGGTTCACATCAACCATTGCTAATCCGAGGCAAACGCCCTATTTCAAAGAAAGTTATCACATTCACCATTGCCTTTATTCGGACGAGTGCCTTCTTTTGAAGAAGGGATCATATACATCATTATTTAAATCCTGACAATCGCTATTATTTAAAGAGGTTCACATCCACCGTTGCCTTAATCTAGCAAGCGCACTAGCTGCTAAAGAAGGGATCATCCACCATTTCTGCAATCCGGGCAAGCGCTACTTTAAGAAGATTACATCAACCATTACGTTAATCCGGGCAAGCGCCAATTTTTGAAGAAAGTCACATCCACCATTCTTAATCGGACAAACACCGAATTGAAAGAAAGGATCCCACATCCGCCATTTTGCTTAATCCAGGCAAGCTGCATACTCGGCTTATGTATGCATATACTTATAGTACAGATTCAGGTATTTTCAATTCTATTATCGACAACAACAAGCAAATTATAAAAAAATGCTCCTTATGCCAAATGACCCTCTATTTTAACGCCTGTTCTAAGTTATGCCAAAGTTTTATGCGTTAAAAATTGTTGCGCATACTGGGCAAACGCGTGCATAGGCAAATAGATGATGACCAATTCTGGGGAATGGTCCATTCTGGGGAATGGTACATTCTGGCAGATAACTTTCTGGGGAATGCATTCTGGCATACGACTTTCTGAGGAATAGTCCATTCTGGCATATTGATTCTGGCAAAGGTCTTCTGGCAAATGACTTCTGGCGTGTCATACAACCAATGAACGGAGTGTCGTTTTCGTCCGTCATTTTTGCTCAGCTCTTATGCTAATTTTATATAATGTTGATGTGTCTTTTCGTGTAGTGTATTAGTGTTTCAATCACTTAAACAAAATTGTTAGAAGGCGATCATTGCGTAGAAAACCGTTATCCCAAAAGTACTGGTTGTCTAGAAGTCCGAATCCTTCTTGGAGTAGTGAATCTGAAATGTCGCAGGATGTTTGCGGTTTGATTCGTGCCTAAACTCTTAATGCGAAACGATGCGCCCAACCGACATACCAAGACTTCGTTGCTCCGCATGTGACCAGATGATGGAGCATTGTACAGCTTTACAAATTCTAAGCCCACTGTCCATTGTATCAGGTCAGTTTGATAAAGTTTGATGCGAAATTGCGCTTGGCATTCTTCGCTGAATCAGGGTGCAGACAGACCATGCACCATGCATGTACGGATTTTGAATGGTCCTACTTGTTCTTGACACCAGTTGGACCTCAAACAGCAAGAAATTTAGTGAGCTCATTCCATTTTCTCTCTTTTGACTTATTATTCTTAACTATACTATATATTCCATTAGGTTATGCTTATGTTGTATGCGTTTTCATTTTTGTATATACATTTCACATAATTTAATCTAGTCTTTACATGTTATTTAAAATAAATTGTGACACAATTATCTCGCTTACGCTCAATCCGGTAAATGTTAGTCTTGAATATTCTTTCTTACTCAGTTTGTACAAGTACACATGTTCGCGGTGATGTAACTCATGATGCCACTTTCTGTTACATGTTAGAATCTCGCTCATTACAAAACATATACAGATATCAATATTCCCTAACAATTTCAATTAGACAAAAAGGGAAGGTTAGAATTTTAATTTTTTTCTCGTTTCAGAGAGACGATCAATGGCAGCTTAAACCTAGGCTTATTAGCCAGGGAGCAAGTTTAATAGCTTCGCCCATCCCAGCAAAATCATCAATGGGTGACATAAATTTCTTAGCATGGTCATTCCCAGATGTATTCAATCTTATCATATCATTTGCTTATGATGATACTAAACTATATTCCTTCAACCATCCAACTCCTTGACATCTATGGGGCTGTTGTGTCGCTGCCTCTCTTTAAGTAGATGTCATCATCCATTTCCTTCCCTTCCCTAGTGACGAGAGAAGATGGGCGTGGCCAGCAATGGTAGCTTTCATGCTTTATCATTTGGAGCCTCAATTGGGTTGCTATTAATTCCCAAATAGTAATCCATAAGCAGTTGAGGAGTAAGAAAAGATATAGAATATTACATGACAGCTATCAGTATCCAATCTACGAAATACTCCGTTACAACGCAACGCAACACAACGCAATGTCATTACAACCAATGAACATGTTTTTCCGATGTAAGGCCCATAGAGGAGATAATGCCTTCTTCAAATGAAGGTCTACTCGTATCAGGCGAACAGAAGATGATGCCTTCTTTAAATGAACGCATTTGCCCTGTGTAAGTAGGCTGACCACGTACCGTATTTAACAGGACAGTCCCGTTTTAGACCTTATTGTCCTGTCCCGTCGTAATCTAAAAATCCTCAATTTGTCCGTTATTCAAACAAATTTAATATTCTAGGCAGGAATCTAAAATCAAGTAATTATGCATGATTGTGTTTTTTTGTGTCTTTATTAGAGAATTGTTAGCTGATCTCTCAACAAAAACGTGAACAGACCCATCAAAAAGTGTGAGATGTTATGTTATTAATGTTGCTTTTAAAATAATGCTATCTATGCTTTTGTATATTCATTGGTCGACTTTTTCTTAGTTTTACGAAAGATTACAAGGGGTGCTTCTCCGGAGGATTTTTCATACAGTTTCATTTCAATGATTTTTATCTTATTTCTGAGAATTAAAATTTCAACAGTAGATTGAACGGAATCAGTAGAATTGGTATAAAGTATTTCCTAATCAGGTCACGCTCAATGTCATCAAAATTAATCTCGAGGACAGACATTCAATTTCCAGTTTAAGTTCATTTTCGATTATTCTTTTGGGTCGTCGAAGTAGGTAACACATTTTTTTTCAAATCTGTTTCACCACTATTTTTCAATCTTGATTTTTTAAGCATTAACAATCTTCAAATTCTTTCTGAATATTTCGAAACCATCCATTGTAAAGAAACGACGGCATGAAAATAATTTAAAATCAACTGATTAAAATCAAGTTTAAGGCAATTTCAAACCGAGGGAAATTTTGGTCGGATATAAGCTAGATTCAAGGTCCTCACGTTCAGGTTAATTTACACTAGACATCTGCAAATTTGCATCATATGTGTCGGATTTATGGATTCCGTTATAAAAATTAAGAAACTCAGCCCGATTTTGAATACAATCCGGCGAAATCTCCGACTGTAAACCAAACTATAAACTGGCCAGGATTTTTATTATTTTCGTGACGAAATTACAGAGCTCCGCTTGTTTTGGGAGCACATCTGAACAAAATAAGTATCGAGATTCCGATGTGTGAGGCTACTTTATGCGGGTAATTTAAAACAATTTCGATCAAAAATGACTAAATTTGAATTTGTTTATTCTCAAGCGCCAACCATGAATATATAATTGAAATTACATTTTATTTCTTTTCGTTCCTTTTGAGATTCTTGTTATTCTTATCCAGATTTTTTTCCACTTATATTCATGAAAAGCTGAATTGAATTGAAATGAATTTTAATTTTCCTCTGTACATTTATTTACTGATCCAAAATTTTTATCAGATCGTTCACTGCAGATTCTATCAGAATTCTAAATCGATAGATTACCGAAAGAGCTGAGTGCCCAAGGCAGCATACTGGCATACATTACTTCTGACACCTCATTTTACCACACAGTTGTCAAAATCTTTGTTTGCAGATGACGGGCCTTTCACCAAAGGGCAAAGCCATTGTGTCATTGTAGTAAATTACAAAAAAAGTTTGGATATTTTCCCTTCGCAAAATTGAAAATTTCCCGAATGCTTCCAGAACTCACTTATAATTTTCCCACATAAGCCGAGGCTTTATTGAAACCTTCCAGACATATTGTCACTATGAATGGGGTTCCAATCAATTGGTCTAGTGAAGCTAAATATTTGAGGACTTCTGCTAGATCAAAATTACCTTTAAAAATCACATTGAAGGCCTTCAAGCCAAATGTAACAAATATATTAAGTGTCTATATCCACTTATAAACAGAAAATCAAACTTTGTCTTAGAACAAACTTTTGATTACCAAATAAATTTTAGACCTGCCATGTTGTATCTTTAATATGGACTAGTTGCTGCAACACCAGAAAGAAAGCACTCAGAGGATTCAAAATAAAATTTTGAAAATGATTCTAGAAGTTGCCGTATAGTACCAATAACTACTTAGAAAACTGCCAGAGGCAATTGAAATCTATTAATAATAAATAAAGAAAAGCGTAAGCATAGCAAATAAGGATGATAATATTAAGAAAAACACGGAACACCTGATCTAAGAGATAAATGCAAACAAATAAAATTAGTAAAAGAATAAAATAATATAATCACTCTATTGCTCTTTTTCATTTGTTCTTTGACATCTTTTCTTAAAAAATTTTCTTAGCCTTCTAATGCCTAAAACCGATTTGTCATTTTGTCAATAAAAATCTTTAACATAAAATCAAGTTGTTTAAAATAAATTTAAAATCCACAATTTTTTTAGTGTTGAAGAATGCGTAATTTTCTGTTCCTTCGTGTTTTTTCCGTGTCACTTTGAAAGTGAAATATCTCTAGTTTAATATTTTAATATGGTGGTGAACTTTAAAATATTTCTAAATTTTAATATGGAAAATGTAAGTTAGGCCCTTAAATTTTGAAATTTCCACAGCTCTTAGATTTTATCACACGATTTTTGCAATGTCCCGTTTGAAGCGCATTTGTCCCGTTTTCACCGAAATATGGTCAGCCTATGCTCAAGGCTACCTCACTCACTCTTACTCGCTCATCAACTCCCTTAGTCATTCCTCACTCTTACTCACTTACCCACTTCTCCTGCACTTTTTTGTTACTAACCTCTCACTTTTACTCATTCCTCTTAATACTCACTTTCTCTTACCTCACTCTTGTACTCACTCTTGCCTCACTCCTCTTCTCCACTCTCTTGATCCTCCTGTTCACTGAATCCTCCTGCTCACTCGCTCATTCCTACCCATCACTTTACACGCTTATTCTTATAGCTCACTCTTACATACCTCACTCCTCTTACTCATTCACTCCCTTTACTCGTTCCTCCTCTTGCTCACTCTTTCTTCCTGACTTACACCTACTCACTCGCTCATTCTTACCCTCCTCAATTTTGCTCACTCAATCTTTTGGTTCCTCATTCTATCGATTTTACTCATGCACTCGCTCCTCCTTACTCACTCGCTCCCTCTTTTCTCTCCTCCCACTCTCACCCCTCACTCATTTTAACTAACTCACTCACTCTTGCTCACGCCTCCCTCTCACTCACTCATTCTTTTCTATCTTCCCTCACTCTTACTCATTCACCTCACTTTTACTCACTCAATCAATTCTATGACTCATTCACACACTCTTACTCACTATCCTTACTCATCAACTTTTACTCACTCACTCGTCGTTTCTGATAGCTTAGACCACGTTTTCATCAGAATCTGTTCTTTCTACAGTGACTAGGAACAACTTCAGCCTTCTTGCTTTTGTACCCGACCAACTAGTCATAAAATTCATCAATTCACAATTATACCTATATGTGTTACAAATAACAATATCATTTTCTTATAAATTATCTGTTCCGGAAGAAGCAAAGAAAATTCCATGATCATCATACATGATTATAACACAATGGGATATATCAGGATTCGTAATGCTCACTCTCTCTCAGGGCACAGGATGCTCCCTCACCATCCGGTGAATCAGCTTTCGGGAAAGAAAAACAGTCTGGAGTGATAACCATTTTTCGCTCACTTCGATTGCCGCCAAACGTTGGTTTGTTCTTTTCTGTTCAGTCTTTTCGTGTACCATTACAAATGGTAGTAGCTTGGACCAAATAACTAACGCTTTCATACAGATAGCGTGGTGGTGTGGCTGAAAGAAGCATCCCACATCTATTATTGTTACTATTCTGGGTTCGAATCCCGGCCTGACCATGCAATTTTATGTATTCTCGATAATTCTTGAAAAGTAGTGAGAAAGAAAGTGATGAAACGAAAAGGATTTTCATCAATGACAAGATTCTTTATCTTCAAGGCTAATTCTGGAGAAAGATTGATGGTGAAAGATAATCCTCAACATAACCAAAGAAAAAAGATCCTTCCTTGGCCCGAAAACGCTTTGCTGGTCTCTGAAATGAAAAGTCGAAACCCTGGATATAATAATTATAAATAGCAATGCTAACACAATCAGTGATAAGATAGCATTCTTTTCAATAAAATAATTTGAAATAATTCCAGTTTTTCATCACTTTTCATGGATTTTAACACTAATAATACATGTTTAGTAACAACCTCTGTTATGAAAAGTTGCTCTAACAAATAACAAGTTCTAATTATTTGTTACCCTATCTGGTTGGGTAACCATCGACTTGGACCTCAAATGCTTCAACTCCTTTCATTGTGCTGTGCTGCATAATCTCCTCCCCCCAAACCTTCAAAATCTGAAGGGTGCCATATGCCTAGAACAGGATTTTACAGAGGAAACTTAGGATTAGAGTTAGAAATGACACCTGTGCGCCGGTCATATAATCGACGGCGGCGCGTGTGATCACTTTTGCCCCAGTGACGGCGGCGTCACGATGGCGCCGATGGTGACTTTTATCGCGGCGGCGTGAATCGGCGTGGATGAAAAATCAATTTTACCGTGGATTTTTGCATTAACGCGGATTTGATTCACGTAAAGAAACGTATAAACGACTTCAATGGAATCAAATTGCAATATTCTGCGTTTGTCGATCATCAAACACACATTCAAAAGGTAATTGGCGGATACTAATCAATACCTGATTTCAAAATGTTATTTGAATTACTACTTTTATTACTCCTTAATTTTTGATTAATCAAATTTTCACAATAAATCCTGCTTTTACTTTTTCGTGACCCTAAGTGTTGAGAATTAGATATCGGTGTCAGAAGACAATTTGTTAATAGCTTTTTTCAAACGTTATTTCCAATTCATATTTTAATACACTTCATCTTTTGATCCCACTCATTTCAGATAAAATCAATATTTTCCTGAAATTTGCTTATTCCAACAACGTTCTTGGTGGAGTTTCTGAAAGAATTTCTGGAGAGCTAGGATTTCTTCTCGTATACAAGTATCGTAAAGTCTATGTTCGCTCCAAAACAGACTTTTCATAGGAGTCCCAGTGGCCCATAGTGTTTAACGATCGACTTAGCTCGACGAATTGAGGTGATGTCTGTGTGTGCGTGTGTGTGTGTGTATGTGTAATGTATGTGTGTGCAAAATAATCTCCTCATTTTCAGGCACTTATCCTTAATTTGCAGCAAATTGCATTCGACGCGGAATCATCCCTTAGTTTCGTATTGAAAATTATTTAATCAAAATAATTTTTTTCATAAAAAATTCTCACTCACTTACGGACTTACTTTTAGCTGATTTACTCGCAACAAGTTTCATTCAACGTAGAATCTTGTCCAATTGTTTCGTATTGAAAATTGGACAGATCAGTATGGGTTTCGACGTTATGAGAATTCATTTTTACATAAGAAACACATACGAAATTCTCACTCATTTTTCAGGCACTCATCTTTAACGGATTTGCTCGCAACAAGTTGCATTCGCGCATAATCTTGTCCGATGTTTCTATTGAAAATTAGGGAATCACGGATAAGATTCGGTATGGCCAAAATATTTTTTCAAAAATCTCTCTTTTTAGGCACTTCCTCCGCGATTTGTATAGACAAATTCATTCGATGCAGAATACGGTCCCATTGTTTCCTGTTGAAACTTGGCCGGATCGGACAATGGGCTCCAGAAGTTATGGCCAATACTTTTTCATCAAAGGTGCGTAGAAATTACTCACTAGAAAAAACGAAGAGCACAATCACCGCTATGGATTACTTAGGTTTTTAATTCCTGGGCATTTCTCAGGAAATTTCATTAGGAATTCTACGTAAAATACTAGGTCAATTTCAGGATATTTTAGATTTTTAATTTTAGAAAGATAATCCATTCAGGTTCTCTTTGGGAATTTCTTTAGTAAATATTCCTGCGGAATTAATTCGAAATTTATTAAAGAATAGACTATTTTTAGTAATTCTGAAGAATTTTCTAAAGGACTTTCGAGAAAATTCTAATCAGGGATTGGAAAGTGTAGTAGGAACCTTTTTAAGAAAATTTTGAGCAAATCCCACAGACATTTTCAGAGAATTCTAACAGTATTTTAAAATCCATCGGCGACTGCTTCCCTTGCTCTTCCTCGATTACACCAGAGCCAACAGTCCTGGTCCAGGTTCTCTGCACGTTCTTTGCTGGTCTCTCTTCCTGCATACGTACTTGTCAACCCACGCATAATCCCTTATTTTATCAACCTGCCTATGTCTGCCTTTTTGTATACTTGGTTTAACTCGTGATTCATTCATTCGTCGCCATTTACCATTTCCACCACGTTGCCGAGATTGAGTACAATTTTTCAATTCAAACACTTTGAGAATTTGATAATCATCTTTAACGGCCGACATGGACGACTAGACTAGATTTACGCAGTGTCTGTAGGTAGCTTCATGAAGTTACAAAAAATTTACTGGATGAATATTCAAAGGATTACCCTGAGAAATTCTCTATAAATTGTAACGTGTTTTGAAGAATTTCTATGAATTTCAGAAACATTGTCAAGAACTTGCTAAGGAACTCAAGAGGATATTCTTCCAGGAACTTGTTTAAGTTAAGGAAATTCGTCCTATAACTTTGCGAGAATTCCAAAAGATCTAGAAGAAATTTATTGAAGATTTTGGGAGAATTTCCTTAAGATTTTCAAGTCCCAGGAAATTTTCTTAATTTCTGAAGTTTTTGGAATTTTCATGACAGAATTCTTTGGACATACATATAAGCAAAATCCTTCAAAATGTAACAGCAATTTTTCAGCAGTTCTAATGGAAACTCTTTGAATTATCGATGGAAAAAGAAACTGTTGAAAACTTTCTGAGAAATTTTGAAATTCCCAACAAAATATTTGCAATTCTTGTAAGAAAGCATTTATAATTATTGTTATGAAATTTTTTTCTTATTTTTGAGGATGAATTCACCAATATTGAACTGAAATTCTCCATAATTTCCACTAAAATTATTTGGAAAACTCTTTGGAATGCCATAGGATTTTTTTAATTTCCTCAGGAAATCCTCCCTACTATGCAAGAAATTTCAAAATATCGTAGGAAACCGACTAAAAATTCAACGGGAAATATTCAAACTTTTCACGGAAAGTTACTCGACATTTTAACGCTAAACTTTTTAATTAAAAAAAAATCTTGTGTTTCCTGGATGTTTCATCGCTGAATGCTATTTATTTATTATTATCAGACTAAGGGGAGAGGCCTATTGCTGCTAAAAAAGACTTCTCCATTTGGCTCGGTCCATGGCTGCACTTCGCCACCACGCAGTCTGCGGAGGGTCCGCAAATCGTCCTCCACCTGATAGTCCACCATTCCCGCGTACTCGCCTTCTTGTTCCCGTCGGATCTTGTCGAGAACCATTTCGACGGATTACTGTCCGATATTCTGGCTACGTGCGGCCACCGCAGTCTTCCGATTTTCGCGGTGTGAACGATGGATGGTTCTCCCAACAGCTGATGCAACTCGTGGTTCTCGCCTCCTCCACGTACCGCCCGTCATCTGCACCCCACCAAGATGGTACACAACACTTTCCTTTCAAAAACTCCCAGTGCGCTTGGTCCTCCACGAGCATCGTCAGGAATCTCATGTCCGTAGAGACTACCGGTCTTATAAGCGTTTTATGTGTCAGTTTGACGGCGGCGAACTCTATTCAGTCGGACTCTTGCGGAGTCAAAGTACGTACAATTTCCAGCATTATGCGCCTCGAATTTCTCTGCTGGTATCGTTATCGGCGGTCACCAGTGAGCCCAAGACACAGTCTTCAACCACCTCGATTTCGTCACCACCGATAGAAACTTGTGGTGGGTGGCTTACTAGACTCTCTTGAGCCTCTTCCTATCATGTATTTCCGTCTTCGACGTGTTGATGACTAGTCAATCCGTTTGAGCTTCCTTTTCAGTCTGATGGCTTCCTCCATCTTCTCAAAGTTACGTGCCATGATATCAATGTCGTCGCGAACAAATAACTGACTGGACTTCGTAGATTACCACTCGTGTCAACTCCCTGCCCTTCATTTACTCCTCCAAAGCGATGTTGAATAGCAGACACGAAAGACCATCACCTTGCCGTAACCCTCTACACGCGTTTCGAAGGGACTCGAGGAAGTCCCCTGAAACTTAGACTACGCATCACCGATCCATCGTCGCCTTAATCAACCAATCAGTTCTCGAAATCAGATCCCGCTGAGATGCTGTTGCATTGAATTTTCAAGAAAATATCGAAATTATCACAGGAGGATTCTTTGGAGTATTACCTGGAACCGAAGGTTATCTCGGAAATTCTACGAATTTGCACGACAAACCTTTTGGAATGTAGACTCGACGTTCTAGGAATTTTAACTCAGAATTTTTCAAAATTCGGAAAATTCTTGGGTTTTCTGAAATTTGAGCCGCATGAAGAATTGAAAATTGAAATGTAAAATTCGGCCTACGTGGTCTGGGAAGTCGTTAGAAATACTTTCAAAATCTCAAAGTAGTTCAAGGGAATTATTTTCGAAAAATCTATTCAGGCTCTCTTTTAAAAGTCCTTCGGAAATACGAGCACAAAATTCCTGCATAAACCCTCCAGAATTTCTTCAGAAACTTCTCCACACATTCATTTGAACCACCTCAAAAAAATCTAAATAATCTAAAAAATCCAGCAAGAATTCTTTGGATATTTCAGATTTCTTCCAGGAAATCCATTGAAAATTAATTAGATAATAAGCTGATTTTGGTGGAGTTCTAATTGAATTTCGAAAAATAAAACAAACAAATTAAACAATTAACACCGAAAAATCCGAAGAATTACTGAAAAGAATTTCGTAAAGAACCCATGAAGAACCCATTTCGATGGAATTCCTGCAGGAAGATCTGGAAGAATTCCCGGAGAATGTTTTGAGAATTGCTGGAGAAGTTCTGAAGAAATTCCTTAGGAAATTTGGAAAGAAATCTCTTATGCAATCTCTGGAAGTATTTAAGAATTCGAATTTTATTTAAGAAATAAGAATTAAGGAATAGAATAATTTTCGAAGAAATTCATGAGGAGGTATTGCTTTGAAAATTAAAGAGTTCTAAACAGTTTTTGAAGAAACTCAAAGGAATTTCTTGAGAAATTTATTTAAAATATTCGGAGGAATCGCTAAAGAAACTTCAAAGGAATTTCCTTAACGATTGTCCCTAAAGGAATTCCTAACAACATTTTCGTAAAGAAATACTGAAACATTTTTGTATGCATTCATAAGGAAGAATTTTCTGAAGAAATCCGTAATGGAATTTCTGAAGATATTAAAGAAATTTGTAAAGACATTTCGGAAGAATACATGAAACTTTCAGAGGAACTTCTGGAGAATTTACTAGGAAATATACCAAGTTGAGGCCCTCCTTAGCCGTGCAGTAAGACACGCAGCTACAAAGCAAGCATGCTGAGGTGGCTGGGTTCGATTTGGTGCCGTCTAGGAAATTTTCGGATTGGAAATTATCTCGACTTCCCTGGGCATAAAAAATCATCGTAAGCCTCAGATATACGAATGCATGGTAACTTAATAGAAACCTCACAGTTAATAACTGTGGAAGTGCTAATGAACACTAAGCTGCAGGGGCGGCTCTGTGCAGGGATGTAATGCAAATAAGAAGAAGACCAGTTGTATTCGAGCCCAAAAGCTCATGTGCCACAACAAACATAATTTGCGAGTCACCACAGGCAGTGTTATTTTACACTGTGCAAAATTATGCACTTTGATTTTACTCCATCTAAACGATATTATTATTTTTATTCAGACTAAGGCCGAAGTGGCCTGTGCGGTATATAGAGTCTTCTCCATTCGGCTCGGTCCCTTGGCTACACGTCGCCAACCGCAGTCTGGAGGGTCCGCAAGTCATCTTCCACTGATCAGTTCACCTTGCCCGCTGCCTCGCCCTTCTTGTGCCCGTCGGATCGTTGTCGAGAACCATTTCACCGGGTTACTGTCCGACATTCTGGCTGATGCCCGGCCCATCGCAGTCGTCCGATTTTCGCGGTGAACGATAGATGACGTCCAACAGCTGATGCAATCGTGGTTTCATTCGCCTCCTCCTAACGTCCGCCATCTGCACCCACCATAGATGGTACGCAACACTTTCCTTTCGAAACTCCCAGTGCGTTGGTCCTCCACGAGCATCGTCCGGAATCTCGTGTCCGTAAGAGGACACCGGTCTAATTAGCGTTTTGTGATTGTCAGTTTGGTACGACGGCGAACTCTATTCAATCAGCGTCTTGCGGAGTCAAAGTACGTACGGTTTCCAGCCACTATCGTCTCCGTTTCTCTGCTGGTGTCATTTTCGGCAGTCACCAGTGAGCCCAGAGTACACAAATTCTTCTACCTCGATTTCGTCACCACCGATGCAAACTCGCGGTGGTGGCTCACGTATCTTTCTCTTGAACCTCTTCCTATCTTGTACTTCGTCTTCGACGTGTTGATGACTAGTCCGATCCGCTTAGCTTCCCTCTTCAGTCTGATGTAGGCTTCCTCCATCTTCTTAAAGTTACGTGCCATAATATCTATGTCGTCGGCGAAACCAAATAGCTGGACGGACTTATTGAAATGTACCACTCGTGTTAATCCGCTCTTCGTACCCTTCCAAAGCGATGTGAATAGCACGAAAGACCATCACCTTACCGTAACCCTCTGCGGGTTTCGAAGGGACTCGAGAATGCCCCTGAAACTCAGACTACGCACATCACCCGATCCATCGTCGCTTTGATCAACCGTGCAGTTTATCGAAAACCGTGTTCGTGCATTGTGCCATGCGGTCCCGATCGATTGTATCATATGCGGCTTTAGAGTCGATAATGATGATGTGTGGGCACGTTGTATTCCGCATTTCTGCAGTACTGCGAATGGCAAACACCTGGTCCGTGGTGGAGCGTTCACCCATAAACCGCCTGGTACTGCCCACGAACTCCTTGCAGTTGCAGTCGACGGCATAAAATTTGGGAGAGTACCAGGCGGCGTTCAGCAATGATTGCGCAGTGGTAATCCAGCTTATCGCCCTTTTGAGATGGGACACCGACACCTTCCATCCACTCTGCGGCAAAACTTCTCCTCCCAAATCTTGGACGCCAGTGCAGCGCTCTAGCCAGTCTCACCACCGTGTTTAAATAGCTCTCCTGGTAGTTGGTCACAGGGCTTTGTTGTTCTTGAGCCGCCAATCTCCTCCTGGATTTCCTGGAATCCGGAGCCGGTAGAATTATATCCTGCGCGCGTTCTCCCAGGTCCATCCCATCCACTCGCCTTTCGTCTGCCCATCGCCATTCAGGTGTTCTTCGTAGTGCTGCCACCTTTGGATCACCTCCGTTCGTTCGTAAGAAGGTTCCGTTTGTAGCCCACACATATCGGGCTGGCACGTAGCCCTTACGTGAACGTTTAACTTCTCATAGAACTTTCGTGTGTTATTAGCGCGGTACAGGTTGCTCCGTTTCTTCACGGTCTCGATCTTCCTGCTGGCGCTTTTCCTCCGGAAAATCGAGTTTTGTCTTCCGCGCCTGTTTATATCGTGCCTCGTTCGCCCTCGGCGGTGTTGCGGCAATCTCGCCCATGCTGCATTCTTCTCTTCCACTAACTGCTCATTCGCCGTCCTTACCAGTCGTTTCTCTGATCCGGAGCGTTGCCAAGTGCAGCGGTTGCGGTGCTACAATGGCGGATCGAATATCTCTGACATCTTCAAGAGGCGCTGCGCCTAGGCTGCTCTTCCGTTCGAGTGCCCTTCCAGCTGCTCGCTTGTAGCGAGCTGGTCTCCGTCTTCTAACCAGTCCGACTTCGACGCGTGTTGTACCGTCGAGAGTTTTGAGCGCAGGCATACTGCAACGGGTAGTGGTCGGATTCAGCCTGCGATAAGTGCGGACGTCGTGATGTCGAGATGAATTTACGTCGATTAGGGAACGTGGTCGAGTTGGTTATCCGTTTGAGTTAGGTGATCTCCATGTGCCTTGTGGATATTTTGCGGGAAAGAAAGTGCTTCGGTACCATTCCGCGGGAGGCTGCGAAGTTTAGCATCGTTGGCCGTTGTCATTCGATACGGTGTCAGACTATCGGTCCGATGACCGGTCTCATTTCCTCCTTCCTACCTGTGCGTTCATGTCCCGTGACTATTTTAACTCCGCAGTGGGCATCCATCGTGTCTCTGCTCCGCAGCGTGAACGCTTCTTTCTCGTCTCGGGTCTCCTTCGATTTGGGCAGTGCACGTTGATGATGATATAGTTGAAGAAACGGCCTTTAATCTCAGCTTGCAATCCTTGCGTTGATTGGCTGCCCAACTCACGCGTTGGCGCATCTTACCCAGCACTATGAAGCCGGTTCCCAGCTCGTTGGTGGTGCCACAGCTTGGTAGAAGGTAGCCGCTCGATCCCCGCTTTTCCCACTTTCTGTCCTGTCAAGTCTCCTGCAGCGCCGACGTCGAAGTTGCGGGGATGTAATTCATCGTAGATACCTTCGCAACCTGCGAAACCTAGCGACTTCAGATTCCATGTTCCAGCTTCCAATCGTGATCCTGTATTCCGCCTAGGTCTTTGCCGATTATATCAGTCGCATTATCTCTTATATTGTTCGTAATGATTGGTTTTCTAGGCGGCTTATTGGGCTGCGCAAACCTCCTTCTCGTCGGAGGGCCGTCGTGTCAGGGCTGTTGGCGTCCCACCTAACACCAGGACTTGGAGCATGCTTTGGCGCACACGGTCGCTTTATTGGACCTACTTGCGGATACATGCAGCTATAGAGGTTAACAGGGACTGTCAAACCCCACCACATCCTAGGAAGCCCCTAAACGATGGACATTTAGAAAATTCAATATTCTATTACTTAGTTAAAGTTGAAAATCGTTTGGATGGTAAAATCAAAGAGCAGAATTTTTTGCACAGAGTTGGGACACACTGCCCTAAAGATTTAGGTGCCGACTGAATGAGGCTTTGTTAGATGAATTCAAATACCATTTCACATTTTTTGTATTATTCACTTAGTACATTCAATTTACTAGATACAGCCTTTTCAAATTCACAACTAATCACCAACCAATTCATTAACCAATGTTTGTCACCACACTGTCTTAGAGGCACAATCACTTGAGGTAGATTTGAAATTGAATTCTGACGAGTTCCACACACAATATTCTCAACTATCTAACAAACAATCATAAGAGTTTAGTACCATTCAATCAATTCCACCGTTGTATTGTCTTACAAATACGTATTTCGTCTTTAGAGCCATCTTCATGTCTCTTATTTTACTCGACTCGACTCAAATTAATTGATTTTTTGCGATTAGTCATCGGCGTGGCAAAATTATGATCGGCGGCGCGACCGACATCGCCGGCGGCGGCATGAGGAAAACCACCGGCCGCACAGGTCTATGAAATCGACATGGATTTCAGGCTGGCGCAAATATTTGTCATCATGACAAACAGTGTACTAGATGCTTTATTCCTATACTGCATTGAAATAGTCCCAGGCTATCTATTGTTCATTCTCATGAATTCTGAAAAACTTTTTGAGTTTTTTTCCATTGAAATGAAGAATAAACTTGAAATAATGATTTATTCGAGACTTCCTGGTATACATTAGGGTAATATTCGGGGTAGTGGCTTCGGGGTAGTAGCGTTTGGGGTAATGGCATGATGGGTAATGGAATTATGGTAGTGTCGTAGAGTCAAAATTACATTTGGCTGAAAGCGACAAACAGCCGAAAGACACATTCGCCGAACTGGTGATTTGTCCGAAAAAGTTATGCCTCACCAGCTCGTTGGGCTGAAAATGCCATTGGCCCAGAAATGGTTGTTTGGCCAAAAAAGTCATTTGCAAGAAGCTCATTTGACCAAATGGTAGATATGGTCGTTTGAAGAAAGCGTCATTCGGCCGGAAAATGTCCTCCAGAAAGCCATTTGCAAGCCGAACGGCATTTTCGCCAAATGACCCTATTCAAGAAGCTTTTGGAAAATTACCTCTCCCGTCAAACAATTTTATTCGCCTAATCAATTTTTTATTTTATTTATGGTCAACGAAAATTTCACAAGTGTTATGTTTGTTTGTCTGCAGAGAGGTTATAATAAATGGGTTCTTTGGGGAAGTTGATCCATAAGCAAAGAATTCAAACCCCATGAAAACATCGTCCATTTCAAACCGTTTTTTTCAATAGGAACTATCGAACAAATGAACTTTCCACAACAAACTTTAGACTCGATGGCTTCAGTCAAAATGGTTTGTTTGGTTGAAGCATTATATAGGTTCGAGCCTTCTCAACAACAGTTTTAGCTATTACAGGTGAAATTGATTCAGGTCATATTAGCGTTTTATTTACCTCCAATGTATGTCGGTTGTTGTTTCGGTAAAACGGCTTCCTGCCAAACGACTTCTCCATTGAAAATTCTATTTCAACTAGTTTTTATTTCTAGGAAAACCTTGAAACTTACACTCAAGGTTTTTTAGTAATTACTGTATATGTACAAGATTTTGAATAATAAATTGAAGTAACTAAAGCTTGATCACTTAGAATTTGACGAAATTAGACATTTCTTTGCCGAAAAGTTCATAAAAGGTGGGTCAAGTTTTATTATACAGGAATTTAATAAACTTTGAAGGAAAAATATCGAAAAATGATTCATTGGCATTTCGGATGAAATCTCGGCCTTTTCTGTCAATACCTCGTTATTTTTTGCACAGTGGAAGGGCAACTAATCTGCCTTTTTCACACCACCTCTCCATATAGATGGTTTTCTGATTGTTTTACACCATTTCTCAAGTTTCCGTATGATAATTGCCTAATATTTTCGTTCGATGATTTATTCGTATTATTATGCGTCATACGCTTATTCATTCAGGGCAAAGCACCACCGGACAGTCGTGGATTGGATAGTAGCAAAATCCTTCTGAAGACACTCCTCCTTGTATATTTGCCCATTTATGCGTCCAGTGATGAACTGTTGTTTCTTTCCACAACTCAGATGCTTTGACATACCATCAATTTGTGGCAATCTTGCCTGATATACATATTTAATTCTCCTGGGGCATTACCCTTCCGTTTGGCAAGGTAAAACTTGTGTCCCAGGAATTGAAAGTCAATTTAATATAATTTTTGCTCATCAAAATATATCAATTGTATTTCGTCAGAACTTGCTCGACCAGCATTCTTGCGCAATGTTTGGCAACCAGGTTCTTTTCAGGGTCCTGTTGGACGCTTACTGACTTGAAACCTTCACGCCGACAGATTATTTGAGGCTGTGCTGTACGGCGCAGTGAACTTTCGCTTGAACCATAGGAAATCCCAAAAGGTTTCGAACTGCTCTGCAGACTTTCACTTGTGTTTCGGTCGTATTTCCACTTCTACGATTGTTTATACTACGCGATCCAGCATGGTGTTTCCCAATAACGTTTGACGGTTTTACAGTCAATTTCGCTAATTTGATACGTTGAAATCATTCCTCCTGTTGGATTTCCAACGTGAGTGTAAAATTTCTTCCATCTCGTGTTTCCATTTCCGATAACTTTTGAACGTGAGCATCAATACTGATGAAACTTCCATAAATTAAAAAACCTTCCCCAACGATGTGATTTTTTACTTCTCGGTACGGCCACCAGAGGCGCCGCAGTAATTGGAAAGAAACGGCCAAATACTAAGTGGATCGAGCTTTATTTTCTTTCGATGGGATTCAGACCACCATCCTCATTGAATGTTTGCATATTCACATCTAGTATCCAAACATTTTACTTCTGTTTTGATACAATTCTTAAAATCCCATTCTCGAAAGTGGTAGGACTGCAATAGGTACGACGAATATGCAAACGGTTCGATGAGCTTTAAATTAATTTCTCTAATTTAGCAAATCCTGAATTATAAGTGTCATGTTGATCGAAAAGGAAGCCGGTTCCTGTAAGGCAAAAGTCCATTCTCAGTTGTCAAAATGGTTATTTTCCTTGAAGCCCTCCCGGAAGCTAGCACAGTAAAACAAATGATTCAGCAGCTTGAGTAGCACCGATAGACGACGCAACCAGTCGAGCGTTCTTCGGAGGGGGTGGCTTGGTTGAACCAAGCGGGATGATCACCAACCGAGAAAAAGTCAGCCCAACGATCGATCGTTAGATCGATCATTATTGAGATTGATTATATTGATGTTCCGGCGGGCGTTTGAAATGTTTTGCCGATCCAAATTGAACCATCGCCGCTGCAGTGACACCGTATGTGATTTGTTCGCAAAAGTTATTTATCATCCCAGGATCATTAGCAATCGCGGCTTTTGGCTTTGAAGGTCGCTTAATCCAAGCTTGCATCCAGCTTGAAATGTGTTCAATCAGTTTGTATTTTGAAATTTCTAAACTGAATGTATTTCTGATCAGATCACCGAGGAAACAATGAATGCACTGCAGAAGGCTTGATGTAATTCCAGACTTTTATTTATATAAACTTTACATAACAATTCGATTTCAAATGAAGTACGAGGATTATTCGAATCTATGTTTGAACATTCATTGAAAATACTCTCATAATCAAAATTTGTCATAATTCAGTTTTCACCGCATCCGACTCTCGTACATCGTAAAAAAATGCCAAAGTACTTCGATCGTTTGTTGATGAAGTTGATTAAACATCCTCAAACAATAACCCCAACCGAGTGTACGAAAAACCGAGGCCAAAACCACTTTCACTCTATTCAATCATCGAAACAAGAACCGAAAAAACTCACATATACGAGCGACCTAACAAATCTGGCAAACAAAGACCCTCTCGGACCATGGCGCAGCGGCGTGGCGGCCATCATCACTCACCCGTTAAAGGTGGCGCAAAAAAATTAAACCAAATAAAATCGTGATCATGAAACTGACACTCATCTCCACCGCGCCAAAAATGATCGGAAGATTGACGCGGCATCGCGCTAGTAGTAGTTCGTTCACATTTCAACCGTCCGCCGTGAGTGAAGGTAAATCTGGTTTAAAAATAAATTCTCATCAATGATTGAAGTCAAAGTAGGAGTCTGCGGAGTTGAACCAGTTTTGATTTGAAGGTCGATCCTCTCCATCTACGGGGTTGGAGTATCCATATCAAGATGAACAGAGATGGAGAGGGAGCAACAGTTCGATTCATTCTCAAATGTTACACTCGAACTTGGCTTAAAATCGCGAGAAATTAGGAGTTACGAGCAACTGAAGCATTTTCCAGTGAATTAATGGTGCGAAGGCCCAGGCACTTTCGATGGTCGTCGTGTCGTTCCATCACAAAAAGTCTATTACCATCGAAAGTATGCATAATGGTACAGGCCTGGTGATGGAGGCGATGATGACGACCATTACGACGGTTGCACGGTTCGGTGGTGAATAGGCGATAGCAGAAAAACGTTAAGAATAAGCTTCATGTAATTACGTCAGAATGACTCAAGATAGCCGCCATGGAATAGGTGTCTAATGACAATCACAGGCGATGTTGCGTTTATACTAGCAGCTCCATTCTTGAACGAAATTGAATTTGGTGAGGCATTGCTACTGGTATTCGAGGAGGCAATCATTGAGCAAACGAGAAAATCATAACTGTTTCTAGTGAGTGGTATTTTTGCTTGAATGTTATGTTGGTTGCTTCACATTTAATGACGCTAAAGTGTCTATAAATGTAAATAAAGGTAAAATCGATATTATCTGAAAAGTTCGGAGAGTTTTTAAGGAAAAAATTCCGCATATTGTTTCTACTAATCAGTTCGACAGTATACACGGCGCACAATCCAGTATTACAAATATCAAAATTATGAGTGCCAGGATTCAATATCTTACGAAACATCAAAGTTGTTTAAGAACCGAGGCCCAACATTAACCATCTGGCGACCATCTGATGTTATCTTGCAAGTAACAAGCAACCACAACTGTGGTCGTTTGTCTTCCTTATACGTCCATGAAGCAATCATTCGCTACGGACATTTTTCCCTTTCCATCTCTAATTTCCCAGTTATCCTCCTCCGCCCCACTCACCTTGATCAGCTTTCGCGTATCTCCCAGCTGAAAATGTTCGATTCATCTTCTTCATCTCCTCGATGCGGTTTCCACTTCCGGTGTGGCCACCTTCGGCTTGGAGCCCCAATCACACGGGGAATCAGCGGTCTCCTGGTAGCGTTCAGTATCTTGGACACACAGCCATGGGAAACGCGCAGTGCGGAGATCCACGGCGAATGCCGGCGGCAGCCATCTCAACAATTTTCAGGGATGTGATTGGGCGGAGGCGCCCTGTGATCCCACCAGGCTGATTGACGCGCGCCGACCTGAGGGAACGCAGGGAGAACAAAAATTCAATTATTTGTCATAATGGTGTGGTCTGTGGTACGCTGTTGCAGGCTTTGGAGAGAACGTTGGAGAAAGACAGTTGAAACTACCATTTGTTGGTGCAAGTGATAAATAAAACTTTTATGTTCCCTGATTCTCATCAAATTACCGATATTTCGATGATAATTTGCTTATTAGAATAATTTATGGGATGACATAGTGATATCAATGGACTTAATGGCCTCAATATACAACGACTTATGAGACACTGAAGCAGGTCTGTAAAGATTACGACGTGGAGGAAGTAAATGGAATAGTACTAAACTCGTCTTATGACAGATAAAACCCGAATCTCACCTAGCGGTAATTGTGCCTACATTATGAAAATAGTATTTTGACTAACTTTGGAGCACATGGTCCGATCAGAACCCATTTCCGATGACAAACAATGGAACACGATTCCGTCGATTACAGGTTTCACTCCAGAAACGATCTTTTTATGGAAGGCCCAGAAACCCATGGTATGATATACCAATCGATGCAGCTCGAAGAACTGAGCAAATGTCTTTCTGCCCGTGTGAATTATTTATGTGTGTGCACAATTTCCATGAAAAACATTAGCCAACTTTTCACATAGCAATTATCATCGATTCTCTCGCAACATATTAGATTCGACAGAGAATAAAAGCGTAATTCAGAAGGGCCCGATATCAAAATTTCGCTGCAGGCTCAAAGCAAAGATCTCACTGGGGATCGACTAGGATCGATTCGGTCTGTCTTAAGTTGTCTTCCTTAGGCATTAAAGTATCATCGTGAGCCTCATGATATAGAATGAAAAATGGTAATTTGGCTTAGAAACCTAGCAGTTTAACTGATCACACATCCAACAAACAATCCAACATATTTAAACACGTTCTTAGAGTCTCTGAAGAGAATTTTGGAAAATATATATATAAAAAATGTAGGTTTAAATAACTCATATAGATCACATCAACTCATTTCCTCAAGACTTGTTTACATCAGGCCACATGATTTTATGAGCAGAACCAATCTTGTAATCGATGTCATAGTAACCTTGCGTTTAGAATCATCACGCGATTGTAATTTTTTTTAGAATGTGCCTATCACAAAACTCCCAAAAATAGAAAACAAAATTGAAAGCTTAATTCAAAAGCAACGAGATTTTCGAAATCCTGGATAATTTGAGGGCCGATGGGTTTCTGCTGGAATTCTGGAATTTGTCAATTCTGATGATCTGGGTGTTCCTCTTGAAATTATGAATTTATTCTATTGAGACATGAAGGACTCTCAGTTAAGATCTTAAAGAGTTTCAAGTTGATTTTTGAAGAATTCCCATTAAATGAAAACTTTAATGCTCCTGGAACCGAGTAGAGTTCTGAAAGGAATTCCTGGGAGATATTTCTGCAGTAATTACCGCAGAATTCGTTGAATTCAAGGAAAAGATGTTAATTCTGCGAAATTCCAAGAAATAGATCCAGAAGGTTTTCCATAGAATATTTTAGAAAGTCAAGGATAATTCCTAGGAGTTCTGGAGAACAGCTGAGGATTTTCAGGAGAAAATCAGGGATTTCTGGAGAAACTTTCGAAGAATTCCAGAAGAACCTATATATTAGTTCGTGGAGGATTTCTTGAAGGAATTCAGGAAGAATTATTAGATCCAAGCTGAACATCTGGAGGAATTTCCAGAGGAATTTATTGAAATTTAGAATATTAGAGAATACCAGAAGAAACATCTGCAGAGATTCCAGAGTACTCCCAGGGATCTTCTGAAGAACTCAAAAAGAAACGTCTAAAGGAATTCCAGGAGGAACTTTAGAAAGGACATTCCTCCGACAGTTCATCCAGAAATTTCTCCTGGAGCTAGTCCAGAAATTCTTCCCGAAGTTCCTAAAGAAATTCTTTCCTAAGTTCATCCAGAGATTCATCTTGAAGATCCTACTAGAATTTTTCTCAAAGTTTCTTCAGAAATTCCTCATGGAATTGCACCAGAGATTCCTATTCAAACTTCTTTCAGAATTCCTCTTAGAGTTACTCAGGAAATTCTCTTGGAGTTCCTCTAGAAATTCCTTCTTCTTCAATTTCTTTTGGAGTTCTTCCAAATATTACTCCAGAATTTTGTCAAACGATTATCCATGAATTGCTCCTGGAGTTCCTAGGATTTTTGAAGTTGCTTCACGAATTTGTATTGAGTTTATCAAGAATTCATCAATGATTCCCCATGAGTTCAGCAGATATTTCTGCTAGGGTTAATCTAGGAATTTTTGCTGTTCTTCCAGGACTTCACTTTGGAATTACATTAGATCCTCCGTCATGGAATTCCTCTTAGAGCTCCATCAGAAATACCGGAAGAAACATCTGCAGGATTCAGAGTACTCGAGGATCTTCTAAAATTCCAAGAGAAACATCTAAAAGAATTCCAGGAGGAACTTTAGAAAGGACAGTTTCTTCAGGAATTCCTCATGGAATTCCAGAATTCCTATTCAAACTTCTTTCAAACTTTCTTTCTTCAGAAATTTCTTCAGGGATTCCACCATGCGTATCTTCGGCAATTTTTCTTAGATTTGCTCCAATAATTTTACGGGCTCATCCATGATTTATTTTCTGGTTCTTCGAGAATTCTTCCTGGAGTTTCTCCAGAAAATCTTCTTTGAGCTTCTAATGAAATTATTTCTGGAGCTTTCATCCAGAATTCCATCCTGAATTTCTTCAAAATTCATCCAGAATTCCTCAGGATGTCAGAAATCCCCAAATTTCATCCCACAAATTCATTTGAATTCCCTCAGAATCCCCAAATACATTCTGAATCCTCAGATGCATTCTAAATTCCCAGGAATTTGTTCTGGATTCATGAATTCATTCTGAACTCCCCAGAATTCATACTGGATTCGCAAAATTCATTCTGATTCTCCCAGAATTCGTTCTGAATTCCCCAGAATTCATTCTCCAGGAATTTCCTCAGAATTCATTCAGATTCCCAGGAATTATTCTGAATTCCCAGGAATTTATTCTGACTTCCCAGTCATTCAAATTCCCCGAATTATTCTAATTCCCGAAATTCATTCTGAATTACCCCAGAATTCATTCTGAATTCCCCAATTCATTCTGAATTCCCCAGGAAATCGTTCTCGATTCCCCAGAGAATTCATTCGGAATTCCCCAGAATTCATTCGGAATTCCCCAGAAATTCATTCGAATTCCCAAGAATTCATTCGGAATTCCCAAGAATTAATTCGAATTCCTCCAGAATTCATTCAATTCAAATTCATTCAGAATTCCCCAGGTCATCCGAATCCCATGAATTCATCCAGTTCCCCAGAATCGAATTCGAAAGTTTCTTCAAAAATCATCTTTGAGTCTCTTTAGAAACCTATCTTGGGTCTTAGAATAACTCATTCTTAGAATAACTCACGCCTGGGAATTCAGAATGTGCTGGAGGAATTCAGAATACACTTTTGAAGATTCAAATTATTTCCTGGAGGAATTCAGAAGTGAACTCCTGAAAAATTTAGAAAAGTTCTCGAGAAATTCGGAATGAAGTTCTGGGGAATTAAGAATGAATTACTGATGTAGTTCAGAATGAATTCTCATTTAATTCAGAATGAATTTCTGAGAAAATTCAGAATGAATTCAGGGGATTTCAGAATTAATTCAGGGAATTCAGAATGAATTCCTGAATGAATGTCCTGAAATTCAAATATCCTGAAGGAATTCGAATCGAATTCCTGGAGGAATCAGAATGAATTCTGGAGAATTCAGATGTAAACAGAGTTTCAGATTGGACTCTGGGGAATTCCAGAATAAATTCCTATGCGAACTCGGATGAATTCCTGAAATTCGGATGCATTCCTGAGGAATTCGAATGGATTCCTGAGAGAAGGATGAATTCTTGAGATGGAGAATTCCGAATTCGATGAATTCCTCATATTCGAATGAATTCTGAGACTCAATCAATTCCTGGGAAAATTCAGAATGAATTTCTGAAATTCAAGAATAATTCCTGGAGAATTCAGAATGAATTCTGGAGGAATTCAGAATGAATTCTGGAGAATTCAGAATGAATTCCTGGAGAAAATTCTGAGAATTCAGAATGAATTCCTGGAGAGAATTCAGAATGAATTCTGGAGAATTCAGAAGATTTCCTGGAGAATTCAGAATGAATTCCTGGAGGAATTCAGAATGAATTCCTGGAGGAAATCAGAATGTCTGGAGAATTCATGAATTCTGGAGGAATTCAGAATGAATTCCTGGATTATTTCAGATTAAATTTCTGGGGAATTCAGATTGGACTCTGGGGGAATTCGGAATGAACTCCTGGGGAAATTCAGAATGCATTCCTGAATTTAGAAAGAACTCATAGAGGGAATCAGAATGAATTCCTGGGGAATTCCAGAATGAATTCCTATGGGAACTCGGATGAATTCCTGGGGGAATTCGGATAATTCCTGGGAGAATTCCGGATGAATTCTGGGGAACTCCGAATCAATTCCTGAATCCGAATGAATTACTGAAATTCGAATGAATTCCTGAAATGCCGGATAGATTCTTGGGAAATTCGGATGAATTCCTGAAATTCGGATGATCCCTGGGTAATTCGAATGAATTTATGGGGAGTTCGAATGAATTCCTGGAGAATTCGAAAGAATTCCTGGAATTCCGAATGAATTCCTGAAATTCGAATGAATTCCTGGAGGAATTCCAGATAATTCTGGGGAATTCGATGAATACTGAATTCAAATGAATTCTGGGAAATGCGGATGAATTCTTGAAATTCGGATGAATTCCTGAAATTCCGATGAATTCCTGGGGTAATTCGAATGAATTTCTGGGAGAACTCAGATGAATTCCTGGGGAATTCGAATAATTCTAATAGAATTCGAATGAATTCCTGGGAGAATTCGAATGAATTCCTGGGAGAATCAGAACGAACTGAGTGAATTCAGAATAAATTCCTTGAGAAAATCCTTGGGAAATTCAGGATGAATTCTGGGAGAATTCAGATGAATTCCTGGAGAATTCAGAATAAATTCCTGAATTCGATGAATTCCTGAAATTCGAATAATTTCTGAAATTCGAATGAATTCCTGGGAAATTCGGATAAATTCTTGGGAATTCCGAATGAATTCCTGGGGAACCGAGATTCCTGAAGAATTCCGAATGAATTCCTGAAATGCGAAAAAATTCCTGAATGAATTCTGGGGAATTCGAATGAATTCGGGGAATTCAGATGAATTCCTGAAATTCGAATGAATTACTGGGGAATTCAGAAGGAATTCTGAGGGAGTCAGAAGGAATTCTGAAGGAATTCAGAATGAATTCGAAATTCGGATGTCTTGAGGAATTTCGGATGAATTCCTGAAATTCCGGATGAATTCTATGAACTCCGGATGAATTCCTGGGGAATTCTGAATTAATTCCTGGGAAATTCGAATGAATTCTGGGAATTAAAATGAATTCCTGAAATTCGATATTCTGAAATTGATAATTCCTGGAGAATTCGAATGAATTCCTGGAGAAATCCAGAGATAATTCCTGGAAATTCAGAATGAATTCTGGAATTCCTATAATTCCTGGAGAATTCCGAATGAATTCCTGGAATTCAGATGAATTCCTTGGAATTCAGAATGAATTCTGAATTCGAATGAATTCTGGAAATTTCGAATGAATTCCTGGGAGAATTGAGAATAATTTCCTGGGAGAATTCAGAATAAATTCCTGAAATTTAGAATGAATTTTGAAATTAGAATGAATTCAGGAGGAGTTCAGAATGAATCCCTAGAATTCAGAATGAATTCTGAAATTCGGATGAATTACGGATGAATTCCTGAAATTCCAAATGAATTCCTGGAGAATTCGAATGAATTCTGAGGAATTCAGTTTGAATTCCTGCGAATTTCGAATGCATTCCTGAAATTCTGAATGAATTCCTGGGAAATTCGGATGAATTTTGGAATCCGGATGAATTCTGGGAGAATTCCGATTGAATTCCTGGAGGAATTCCGAATGAATTCCTAGAGTTCCGAATGAATTCTGGGGGAATTCGAATGAATTTCTGAAATTCCGAATGAATTCCTGAGGGTACAGGAGAATGAATTCCTGGGAAATTCGAATGATTGAGAATTCGAAGAATTCAGATGAATTCTGAATTCATGAATTCGGGAAAATTCGAATGAATTCCTGGGGTATTCGAATGAATTCTTGGGGAATTCAGAATGAATTCCTGGGAGAATCGAGAACAATTCCTGGGGAATTCAGAATAAATTCCTTGAGAAAATCCTGGGAAATTCAGGATGAATTCTGGGAGAATTCAGATAATTCTGGAAATTCAGAATAAATTCCTGAAATTCGAATGAATTTCTGAAGTTCGAATGAGTTCCTGGAGGAATCCGAATGAATTCCTGGGGAATTTCGAATGAATTCCTGAAATTCCGAATGAATTTCTGAAATTCGAATGTTTTCCTCAGGAAATTCCGGATGAATTCTTGGGGTAATTCGAATGAATTCCTGGGGAACTCCGCATGATCCTGAAATTCCGAAAGAATTCTGAATTCGAATGAATTCGAGGGAATTGCGAATGAATTCTGAATTCGAATGAATTCTGGGGAATTCCAGATAATTCTGTAGAATTCCGAATGAATTCCTGAGGGAATTCAGTTATGACAGAGAAATTCGATGAATTCTGGGAGTTCGGATGAATTCTTGGGAATTCGGATGAATTCCTGAAATTCCGGATAGAATTCTAGAAATTCAAATTCTGGGGGAATTCCGAATTGTTGGGAAGATGGTCCTGGGGGAATTCCGGATGATCCTGGGGAATTTCAGGATTAATTCCTGGGGGAATTCCGGATGAATTCCTGGGGAATTCCGGATGAATTCCTGAAATTCCGGATGAATTCCTGAAATTCGGATGAATTCCTGGGGAATTCGGATGAATTCAGAATCAGATAATTCTGAAATTCAGAATGAATTCCTAGAATTGCAATGAATTCTGAATTCGAATGAATTCTAAATTCGAATTCCTAGAAATTCCGAATGAGAATTCTGAGGTCAGTTTGAATTCAGAGAAATTCGGATGAATTCTTGGGGAATTTCGGATGAATTCCTGAAATTCGGATAATTCCTGGAATTCCGGATGAATTCCTGGGGAATTCAAATGAATTCTTGAATTTCGATGAATTCTGAAATTCGGATGAATTCCTGAAATTCAGAATGAATTCTGAAATTCGAATGAATCCTGGGAATTACGAATGAATTCTGGGAAAATTCCGAATAGATTCTGAAATTCCTCATTCTGAATTTTCCGGGAATTTTTAAATTACATCTGGTCATTCTGAACTCATCGATAGTTCATTCCTAATTTCCCAGAATTCATTGAATTTCTAAGGTTTTTAAAATTCTTACAAGAATTCATTCTGAATTTTCCAAGAATTGATTTTGAATTCTACAAGAATTCATTCTATTTTTTCAGGAGTTCTACATGAAGTGCAACATCATATATTGATCCGATTTTGTCACTCCTCGATTTTGTCTACCTGATTTTGTCTACTCCGATTTTATCACGTTTTCGACATGCCGCAAACAACACGATTTTCGAAATAACTTTCACCGCCTGTAACTTATTATGAATCATATATGAGTACCTGTCAAAAGTTTGTAAGTCTCTTCGACAATAAATTAGGTTCCATTCACGTATTTTGCCTTTCAAGGCATAAACTGATGCATATTAGCGAAACAAATAAATTTGAAATAAAACTGTACCGATGTTTTCACTAATTCACCTAGGGCGTGATAAAATCGGATACTACTGCATCAAGAAGGGTCACACGAATGTGTTATATTCAATAACTGTCTTTATTAACATGGATTCGTGATACAGTTCACTTTTAAAGACTTAGTAACTCTAAAACACTTTTATTAATAATACTATATACAGCACCACCGGTGATGTCCAAGCTCAAAGGAAGAAGAACGCCACGCGTTCGGGTTATTATAATGTACAAACTGCTGATCTAGCAGTTTGGGTCGTACCGTGTCGACGTGCAATTGGTGCACCTGGTGGCACGATGTTCCGATGTTTCCATAACGGCTCCCTTTTAGTTTGAAAGCCGTCCTCGCTTTCTTCTATTGCTATGGGATAAGTGGTATATCTCTTGACTCGGAACATCCTTCAGTTGCTAGGCTAAAATTGATATGAATATCTTCTTTTGTGTTAGTATTTTGAAGATCATGGCTATGATCAGGCCCAGGATACATATGAATATAACTGTTGTTGATAATGATGTTAACCATCCAAACTGTAGTTTCAATGCAGATTGTTCGTAGTTAAGTTGAGATGATCTATCTGGTTTCTGTGTTCTAAATGCATCTCTTGCAGATGCTGTAACGGGATATTGTTTATCAATATGTGGACTGTAATTCCTGTGGTAGGGATGAATGTTGAATTTCAAGTCAGGTTAGCATACCTCCTCGTCGTCCAGCTTCACAGTACAATTAGAGTATTGTATGAGGAATGACCCATTGAGTAATCTTCGGATGAACAATTTGATGAAAGTGTAATGTTGGATCCTGTAACCATGATGTTGCCTTCTGTGATTTTACGAATAGTTTACTTCGTAAATTCGTTCCATGGGACATTTGGCTGTGTGTTGTCCTGAAACTAATTGTTGAATGCACTCATGAGCGGTTCCAAGTTGCTGGAGGAACATATAGAGATCTTTCATCTTTGGACACGGTTTTTGACATAAATACGTTCTGTCCTTCAATATAAAATTGTATGGATGAATTCATAATTATTGCAATTACGGTTCAATCAAACCAATTTTGTATTGCACATCCTTGATTTTTGGTATTTTGAGTATATACATGAACATCTCGTTGTTATATACTGCGTACGCGCTACAATTTCAACATATCGTCGACCGAGTTCAATCGAAAACCTTATCGTTGAGGGTATGGCGAATAACCGAAAGTTCTTCAGGATGGATGATGCGGCTGCTGGATCTTCGTCCGGCTAGTGTTATAGATTCTTCAATTATCTCTAAATTGTATAATTTCATCAATCTCAAATATGAAATTCAAAGAGTCTAAACTATCGAATGTTACTTTTCCAAATACTGCTCGTTATCTAACAGTGAATTGAAAGTTTTTAAAGTTTCTCATACGTTTCTCAAAGTAGTTTATCTGAATTTGTTTATTTTTTCATCTACCAGGAGTTTAGAGAAGAGTTTATGACTTTAAGATCGTCGCGTCTGGACTTCCAGAAATGTATTTCCACTCTACCTAATGATTCCCATCGTTTGTCTGTGCCCTAATTCTATTGAACAACAGATTAATTCTGCCTATTTTCTCCGATGTAACTCGAAAAGGTCTGATTAAACTTTCCGGTTTGGGCTACATTATTGTACACATCTATTGTCGATTCAATGGTGGTAAGGTTTATCGGATGTATTCTGAAAAAGCTGTTACTGATCCTAGCTTCTCTAAGGAATCATTATGATTGGATTTTGTTTTACATCGTGTATCTTAAATCCGTTAGATTCTTCGTCAGTATACCGAAATAATCTAGAGAGTCGGAAGCAAGTTTTAGTCGGTTTTTACTTCTTTGTATCTTTTTATGAATTTTGATTCCTGTTGCGTCTGTAATTGTTTTTCGTTTTGTTCTTTGATATCTAGTCTATATCGGTTGCTAAAGGGAGGCTTTCCCTTCTTAACTAAAACCGTATCGTCTTCAATATCCTCATAGTCTTTGTCCTGTATTTTAATTTTGGAATTATGTTTGTTAGCCTCAAATACAATATTGTCTCTTGCTGTCATAATAGTGCGTTGTTTTGTTAAGTTAATGTCCTGTAAGTCTAATGACGTCGAGTTTCCAAATACTATCTGTCTCCTAAATTCGTCGTGGCATGTTTTGTGTCGTTGTAAAGGGCAGTCTCATGGACAGTCCTTGGTAAAGTGAAAGTTGGTCGAATTTCCTGCGGTTGGCCATATACATTTCTAAAGTGTATTATGGAACCTCTCGATGTGCCATTACTGTTGCTACTACTAGCGTAGTGAACGCAACACCATGGGTTCTAGAAATTCTAAAATTTTGACTGCGGAAATAAGTGCGATCCAAGTTAATTGTTTCAGTAGGCCAAAATTTTGTGCTTGATGAGCGTTTCGATGATTTCTTCTGAAGTTTCGTGAAGGATTTTGTAAATTTGCGCAAATTTGGAAAGGAGTCTAATTATTAGAAACTTTTCGTTTTCTTTCACGAGACGTCCATGAATGAACTTTCTAACGGTCTTTCATAGATTCTACGTGTGATTGGTACAAGGGATGACGCTCATATGGCGTATTTACAATCCAGCAATTTTTACAAAGGTCCTAACAATTGAAGACATGTTTGGGAAGTAGACTGATTGACAGATCTCTTCATATGTGAGTTTCCAACTTCTATGATTAAAGTTGTGACTCTTACGAACAAATTCGTCTTGGTCTTTTTGAAATTAGATCTGGTAGCAAGATTGCAGTGTACTCATTCCTTGAAATGTTTATCTAGAATTTTAGAGCACAATTTTGCAATATTAGGTAGAAGAATTCCATTTGTTATTTTTGGAGATAAATGAGCTTTAGAATATTCAATAGTTGTTCTTCGGTATATTCCTCCTGGTGGAATACGTGTCTACTATAACCTGAAAAGTAAAATAATAAATGTGAGGGACTTTCTTCTATTATTGGTAATATGAATGATGAGCTGATTTCTAAATTTATTTATGATTTCCGGCCCGTATATAGAGTCGTTTTCATGTACTTCGTTTTCTAAAATGGTTTGTAAATTTATTTCAGATTCATCCACGCGATGTATTCGAGATAATCCATCGGCTACCACGTTTTGTTTTCCTTTCTTGTAAACCAATTGAAATCGAATTGCTCCAGATATACCGTTGACGAGTTACTCGTCCTGTTGCATCTTTAATTTAATTTCCTTCGTCAATGGCTCATGGTTCGTGTAAATAGTAAAACTTCTACCATACAGATATAATCGAAATTTCTTTGCAGCGAAATAGATAGCTAAAAGTTCTTTCGCAGTTGCGGAATACTTTTCCTCTTTTGTCAGTGTTCGCGAAAAGCAATTGGTCTTTCGTGTCCATCTACCATTTCGTCAGTACTGCGCCGATAGCATAGTTTGATGCGTCGTGAGTTAGTATGAACGTTCATTAAAGTCGATAACTCAAAGGTAGTGTTGTACTCGTATCTTAACTTAGAAAGGCAGATTCATATTCAAGTTGGTAGTAATTGATTTATTCTTGCACAAAGTTGGCTAGTCATTGGTTTTGCAATTTTGCAAATCCTGGTACAAATCTTCTGTAGTAGAGAATTGTTCCGAAACGACTTTGTTCTTTTGATGTTTTCAGTAAAGGCCAATTTTAATTGCCTCAACTTTCTTTGGTTCGGTTTCACCCCGTCTGTAGAGACGACGTGTCAAGAATTCTACTTCCTTGAAGAAATTCAGACTTATCGCATTGTACCTTAAGGTTAGCATCTTTAAGGGTTTGTAAGATTTTCTGAATGTCCTTCTTATGCTCATCTAAAGAAGTTGAAATGATAATGATGTCGTCCATATAGACGAACATCTATCCCCAGATTTTTCGTAGAACAGCATCCATTAAACGTTGGAATGTCGCGGGCGCATTCTTCAGAAACAGCATTCTCAAAACTCGTATTTTCCATTGTCGACATTGAATCGTCTTTGGAATATCATTGCTCCACCTCTACCTGGTGAAACCACTGGCTAAATCGAGTAAAAGAAAGTATTGTGCTTTCCGAGGCGATCAAAATCTCGCTTATCTCGGTATAGGATATCTATCTGCTGGCGTTAATTTATTCAGTTTCCTATAATCTCAACTACGCGATATTTCTTTATACCTGAATTATCCGTTTTCTTTGGACCACCCAGATCGGGAAGTCCATGGAGAAGAGGATTCTCTTTTGATCTCCAACATTTTCTGAATTTGCTCACTTACTTTTCCCGTAGATGGTATGGTGCTTATGATTCGTTGGTGAATGGGGTTACTTTCACCGGTTTCTATTTTGTGCTTTACTTGATGGGTGAAATCAATTTCTGCCATCATGGAAGAAACTACTCTTGAAGGGCCGAAGAGTTTTGGCTAATAATTTAACCTCTTCTTTATTCAAATGTTCTGCAGGGAAGTTAAGCTGCGGAAAAGTTTCATGTTGGTTAAGAAAAGAAACGTTCATTTTCAAAAGGTTTAATCTCTCCAGTTTGGCTTGCCTAGTAGTAAACAAGTACAGTGGCATGTTTTCTAGCCGCATAAAGGCCAGGTCGTAATGACCTGTCGTCAATTAATTTCTTCCTCAATGAGAAATGCCCGTCTGCAGTAGTCAGTATCTCTATGAGGGTTTCCGTTTGTTCCTGAAAGTTCATGGAACTTGGGTAGTATTTATCTAAAGGGTATTTTATATTTCCAATCGAAAGTTCATGGCTACCGGTATCGATTTTGGCATTCATAGTAGCAAATTTTCATATCCGATAAGACCGTCGAAAAATTTATGGTGAATACGTGGTACGGTAGAGTTTTATCAAAGCTTCTGAGCATATTGACGTAATACTTTATCAATAACAAATGTACCATTTTGATTAGTCACTATTGCGGGTCGATTGGTTTTATGCTAACGCCTGGATTAATGTACGATTTATTCGCTCCAGTGTCTATCAAGAATTCAATATCCCTTTATTAGACTTGTAGAATAAACGGTATAATATTTACGTTGTTTGGAGATCGTCCTCTAAGTGAAAATTTGACACGTTGGTTCATCGTTCTACCTTGCACATTTCATCCTCATCGTCATCGTCGTCGTCATCGTTATCTACGTCTACTTCGTTCGCGTGGAACTCTGATTTAAATTGTTGTTTTGCATCGGATTCCTATAGGGGTTTCAATTTTAGCTGCTTAGGGGAGCCCTCGAGGGCCGTTGCTTTTGTTGGGAAATTTGTTGAATTGAGATTTCGGTCTAGATCTAATTTCCGCGTTCTGGTTTATACACTGACTCGTATGCATCTTCTAAGGTTTTAGGCTTGGATAATCTAATGATAGCGGATAAAGGTTCTCCGATATTGTCAAGATATCGAGTAACGTTAGTATATCTATGATTTCCTTTCCTGTGATGGGATTGAATTCAAGTTGATTTAAGTCTTGTGTTAATCTCCTGCATTCGTTAAAGAATTTCAGGTGACTTTTATCACTTTTCTTAATGTTAAACAGTGTCGACACATTTGTCGCAAAAGTCAAATCGATCACTATGTTCTAGGGATCTTTTGATACCAACAATGAATCAGGATCCATTTGCCTAATCAATCGACGTCTCCCTTTTATTTTTGATCCTCTAATACATAGAGCTTAGTGAATCGGCTGCGTTGGCCCTTTTTGAACATTTCTTATGCTCGTCTACTTCCGTAGCACTTGAAAGTTCTTTCTTACTACCGGAAAACTCAGATGGTTCTTGTGGGATCGAGGATAGTAAATTTTCTGTTCCCGATGTCATCAATGACTCTGCTCAATTTCAGCCTTCAGCACCTCAATCTCTGACTGCCTGGTCTCTGGCATTGTTTTAGTGAATTATTTTATAAAAGATAATAAAATGAGTTACTCACGTAAATGATATCCACATCCAGGGGTTTGATGATCACGTTGTTGCAGGTTCGCGTGCGAGGATTTTTACCACTTTTAAACACCTCACGATCCCACTGACACCACTTATGGGATTCGTGATACGGATTCACTTTTAAAAAGACTTGTAACTCTAAAACACTTTTATTAATAATACTAACACAATACAGCACCACCGTGATTGTCCAAAGCTGCCAAAGGAAAGAGCGCCCCGCGTTGCGCGGTTATTATAATGTACAAACTGCTGATCTAGCAGTTTGGGTCTCCACGTTGTCTGACTGCAATTGGGTACCTGAGTGGCGATGTTCCGATGTTTCCATAACGTACGGAACGCACGATAACGAAAATAACTACTTAAAATACAAACATATACCCAGAAGGGTCTCACAACAGTTTTATTTTCAGATGGAGGCCATTAAGGAGGTAGATCCGACCTTGACTCTTTGGAGTTCATAGACTACCTGGAGCCCAAGACAACAAGATGAACTACTTGGAATTCAAACATATACCAAGATGGGGTCATAAAACTTGTTTATTCTTCGATAACTGCCTCCATTACTGAGATTGATCCGAGACTTTGACTGTATGGTTCGACTACCTGGAATCACGACAACAACAAGAACTACATGGAATACAAACAAATACCAGAAAAGTGTACAACTTTTATTCTTTAATAACTGTTTCTTGTACGGAGGTTGATCCACAGTAAATGTATGGAGATCGTGATAACTGGTGCCCGACAATAACAAGAACTACATGATTACAAACATATACCAAGAAGGGTCACAAAACTTGTTTATTCTTTGATAACTCATTATATGCTAAGCACCATAAAGAGCATGTACCGTTCTTGAATGCACGATAGACCTTTGGTTTCTCTAGCGAACCTTGAATCTTATTTCGGATTTTTGGATTACTGAGGCCTTACTTCAGGGGTTTTTGAGACCCTAGATATTTTCTGAACACCGACTATTCTAAGAAGCGCAATGAGCATGTAAAAATTTTGACAGGTTGATTCCTTTGGTTACTGCAGACTCTTAAGCCTTACTTCAAAGATTTCTTGTATAACCATGGACAAAAGCATAACCTTGACAATGAGCGAAAAGTACGAGTTTTGTTTCCAAAACTGTCAAAATTATCTAAATCGTTGAAAATTGTTAAAGTTATGAAAATATCAATTTTGGAACACGGGTACCCTGTCGGCCATCCAGTGGTAAAAAATCAGATGCCCTCCTCGTCCCTTCTCACTGTATCAACGTGATTTTCGCAAAAGCTACATTTTATGGAGTTCTTAGATGTCACAGTTTCAGCTTTCAGCTATAAAGACACTGAAATATCACCACTTGAAGTTGAAAAGGAACGGGTACCCTGTCGGCCGCATAAGGGTTAAAATGACAAACAAATTCTCACCTCTAGCGTAACATCCCGAGCAGCACACTTAAGACAAAAATGGTTGCAGCAACTTCACTGTGACCGAATCGGTCCATAGGAGCTCAGTAACTTATATGGAACATGTGCCTAGGATAATTATAACAACAACAAAAAAAAAAAAGTTTTCTTCAAAGGTCTGATTCGCTACAAACGATGGATTCTAATCCATGTGGCAATTCACTTTGTTCCAGCTATGAATACTCGTTCAATACTTGGTGTCGTGGTAACACATGCTAGATACAGACGCACGATTCACGAGTTGTACCAAGTGTACATAAATGCAGGCATTGGCAGACTGTGAAACTATTTCAGACTGCAGTGGTTTGGACATGTAGTACGTATCCGGAAAGAGACCACAAAAGTGATTTAGCAGAAAACCGGGAAGACGACGTCGCTCTGCGGTGGATACCCGCTGGCTCTGTGCAATCGAGGAAGAATGCCCGGCTGGGAGACTGGCCCAAGAAAGAGCGACCGCAGTTTTGCTCCAGTGTACGACCATCGAGACATTCTACCCTAAATCCAAAGAGGTGATTTTTATTGGAAAATTTTCTAAGATCTCCTGATGAGTTTAAGAACACATCTCGAAAAAACTATTCCATAGATCAAAAATGAAAGAATAAATTTATCCCTCCGATTTGAAGGAATTTTATTTCACATCAAATTCGTGCTCAAGTACTCAAAATGCTCAAGGATCAAATACGCGGCTAATTTAATCTTATGGTAGAACAATTGTTCTAAATTGGCGTTTTGAAGCGCAACAAAATCTTCTCGAGATAATCTAACCTGTTCAACTCATCGCCTTTTGATTCTATTTGAGGTTTCAAAGTTTTTTCTGAAATATTTCTTTCCTGCCGCAAGCAGATCTCAACTAGAAATGAAAAAGAGATAATCTAGAACAAACGAAGTGAACCATTTGAAATAACTATCAGTAACACCTCCACGCCTGTTTATCTTTCACAAAAGAATGGGGCAGCATCGTGCAGTCATTCCTGAGCACACAATTAGCAATTTTCAGCAGGCAACATCCAAAACAAAGGCACCATGGATAGACCAACCCGGTTGAATATTTCACCCTGGCATACCTGTTTGAATATGTGCAGAATTGCTTTGTTCCTTCAGCACATCCATACAGGCATATTTTGCTACCATATGAGGTGTAGGTTCCTGGCATGGACTGAACTCCAGCATTCCAGATACAAAGCTTTGGCATCCACACAGTTGCAGCCAACCCAGCACCTGACTGCTGGGACTGGTTCGTCCAGCCGTCTCGTCTGAGGAGGAAAAGTGAAACACATTTGCCTGTAGGTCCGCAGTCCCCAGATTGGCTGTCGGGGCGCAAGCTATTAGTATCAGAGAGGCAGAAGCGATACCACAAGAAAGACCAGCCGATAAGCGAGGAGAATTCTTCCTGAAAGGAGAGGTCCTTTGCAGCACCAACACTACGGGAACCGTCGTTGTTGGTCGCCATCATCGATACAGCGTCGGATGCGACCCACTCTCCAAGTTTTCTGAAAGACGAAACAACAACTCGGCGACGCCGGCGGCGACCAGGCATGGATCCGGACCGGGCCAATGCCCGAAATTATGCTACCTGAATTCCGATGAATAAATTTTAATAGCCAAACGATCGAACGTCGAAACCGAAATGGAACCCCGGAAAATCAAATTTTCGCCTAAGGCCAGATGTTTAGCTGCTGCAGAAAAAGTGAGTCCGATGACAGGATAGACAGTTGCATCAAAAGCTGATCACCTCGCGGCGGCGGCGACGACGACGACGGCAATCTTGGCACCATTTTCGTCATCAGCCGAGATAAAGGAAAACGTTACGAGCGTGAAACAGCTGGAAAATGAAGCTTTTCTCCTGGCTGCTAATCATCCGAGGCTGCAATTCTTTTCTTAACTTTGTTTTCTTGCTTCGAACAAAATCGATAATGTCTATTTGGGAAGTAATTTGATAAGCAACAAGCTTATTGGTAGATATAGTATGACCCTATCATAATTTAGTTGATCTTGCATCGACTATCTACTGACAAGATTTTGGTAATAAAAGTTTCATTTTGAGGATTGAAATATTTCACAATGAATTCAAAGCTTGTCAAGATACAGTAGTGGGAGTTTGAAACTTTGCAAACATCAAATGATTCTTATCGGTTTGTTATCAAGTGAATCCAAATTATTAAAACAAGAGATAATCCTGAGCTGAGAACCTTAATTAAACTTACGAAAGGATATCCACTAAAGAACGGCCTCATGTTGAGCAGTTCGCCCTGACATGCTCCCCGACACATCCATGTTTGCACTTTTGAGATCACAGACTATTCACTTTCCACCGCTACAAGTAATAATGCACCTTGAATCACTTTAATATTCACCACCGCAATCCACTTCATCAAACGTATTGTTCCACCTTCCAATTTTATTGCGTGTTAATAAACCACCGATCTTTGACTCCCATTTTCAGTGTTCGTTCCGCTCGAAATTTATTCAAAATGTGCGCCATGCCGGTGCAGTGCGCCCTCTTCCTTGCAATTACGGGCTTTCCATCGGTCGGTATCATCACAAACACCCACCAACAACACAGCCAGCCGGCTGAGCCGCGCTAATGAAATAATTATTTAATTTACAACCTTTGTGGTTGCGAGCATTCTCATGCGTTAGCTTCGCCGGACTGTCACTCTCGATTATGCGGTTGCGGGTGGAGGTGGCGGTGGCGATCGCGCTCGTTCTTCGGTAAAACTTTTCACTTCGTTTCTTGCGCTGTAATTTCTTTTCACGCCTCCTCGATCCTGGATTTCCAGCGGGGTTGAATAGATGAGTCACACACGGTGGTCTTTGTGGATAAGTAATTGCAAATTAATTCGGTATCGAGCCGATCGATTTGCATAAATTTCACTCGGATAATCCTGATCTAGGTGAAGATTATCATGTTAACTATTCATTGTTTTCTATATATTATCTCAAAACTGGTGCTTATCTGTTAAGTATTAAAATTATACACTAGAACAAATGAATAGGAACCAAATAAATTGGCATTAGGCAATTTTGTAAGATAATACTCGACTGGAGCCTTGTGAGAGCAGTGTCACTTTGGCAGCTCCTACAGTGAACCGGTCAATGTGCAAAAACGATCCATGAAAACCCAGATTAATCACCTAGCGTTATAATGCCTTTCTCGCTCTTCATAAAATGTTCGCGAAAGTTAGAGAATCAAAACACAATTAATGGAATGAATCCAATTCTTTCCATCATATTTGATTGCATGCATTTATTTCACAAATATAAATCATCGCGCTGAAAATTTATCGACAGTACAAGTTTTTAATTATTTACTACACTTCAAAGATTTGAGAAACAGCGGACAAATGTATAAAACATAGGATAGATATCAAGTCATCACTGTAACTTGTACATATTTATTGGAATTTATTGGAATGATGAAGCTTGTTATAGAGCTTGTAATCTGAATAGAATATTATCATCATTAACCATCATCACATTTCAAAAAGCAACAATGTTTAATCAAAAGATACAAGAATAGAAAATTTTTACTCCTGGGTGAAAATAAACGATCGATGAACGTTGGCGTTGACATTGATTCAATGTTCTTCGTTTACGTTGACTTGATTTGTCAAAATTCAACGCAACGCCGTGGACGTTGAATCTTCGAAAAGTTAACGTGAACGTGTTAATCGTTGATTAACGTTACAACCCTGTTACGCAGAAACAAAATTCAATTGAAATTGCCACTGTAGAATACACGTCGACGTTTTAAGCATGTCCACAGCCTAAAATTCACAAGGAACGAATAAAAATATTGGAAAATCGAAATAAATAAAAGCAATTGGAAGGGCCAGATTAAAGCCTTCCGGTACATTAGTGTACGATGAAGGTAAAAATCAAGCCCAACTAGATATAGTAATCATGATGTTGGGGTCAAAGCAAATTAGAACTAATTCTGTATTTTATCTCCCAAGATTTTGTATAAAGATTTGCGAAATCGACTTTCCCTTTGTGTTTAAATAATGAGATAATATTTTTCTTCTAATGGACCCTGATTTGTCTATCGCTCGGTAATTAAAATGTATTTATCAATAAACGAAAAATATTGGTTTCAATCGTGAGCGTAAATTTTCATCCAGGATCTTTCTGATTCCGTTAGCCAATGTGTTTTGAAATCAAATTGTACTTCATTATTCTATTTTCTTAACAGTAACAGTCAACAGTTCAATATGCTAGTTGTAACGAATGGGAACGAGGTGCAGAAATAGTTTCGCATGAAACACAGTATAGTTATTTCAGATATCATGTTGAAATATTGATTTTGCCATCTGTTTTGTTATTGAATCATTGTCCAGCGCAACATTATCCTATCAAGTTTTTCAATGTTGACTAATTGAGAAGATGCTCTACCTGATCGCAAACTCTGCAATATGATCTAATCAGAAGTCAAAGCAATCTTAAGTTTCTCAGAAAATAAGGACCAGAAATTTAGAAAAAGTAGACTATATAATCTGGAAGACGGCGAACCAAATACTAAACGTGAGTGATAGAAAACTCCAGTCAAAATTCTGACAAAGGCCAAGGGCATTAGGTGGTTCAGATGAAGAAGGTGAGTTTTCAGTAAAAATAATATTTTTTAATTAATATCATTCATAAATTTGCAAGCTTCATTGGAACGCAAACTGATAGTGTTCTCCCTGCCGGTCGGAAGTTTTGGAGAAAGAGTAGACTTCGAACCAGATTGAAAGGACAAAAATCCAGAATTTAAGGAGAACAAGAAGGAACATTAGATGGGACAATGCTTTGGGGTCGTTCAATAATTACGTAAGTACATATGGGTGGGGGGGATTGTCTGTCATTTTCTTACTCTTCATATGAACAAATAATTTGTATGGGAAGAATCTTACAAGGGGGGGGAGAGGAGGTCCGAAAACAAAACAAAAATGCTAACGTTATTATTGAACGATCCCTTTAAGAAGAAAGAATTTGTAAAACATAATCAGACCGCATCGTGCTTTCGTGCTGTGCGGTTCTTTCTCTCTTTGCGGATGGAAGTTTTTAATACTACCAGAAGCTATTTTAATTTCAACGGTGCTTCTTAGCGCTATTTGTACCCACTGATCCCGTTACGATCTTTGCAAGGACCCGTGCCTTCGTTTTACGTTGGACCCGTTTGCGGAAGTAAAATTCCGACAAGCGGTGGTAATCCTGCAGGGACACCGTTCTGGGAAAAAACCTCTTAGAAGGTCACGTCTCCACGCTCAGCCATGAGCATTAATAAAAACAAGAGGAAGTCTCTGAATTCTCCACTTCCTTCAAAGAAACAAGGTTTCAAGACCGTCCTGCCAAAGCGCGGAAAAAATAGAAGGAAGCAGGAGAATTCAGATATTCCTTCTAACTCTAATATCGGAAATAATTCTTCTCCAATCGAACTGAGCAATCAGTTCGATTTGATTAATGATGAAGTTGAGCAAATCGAATATACCTCTAGCCCAGGTGATTCGATTCATGCGAAAAAGCAAAGGATTCCGCCAATTGTGGTATCTGTTGCCGAGTTTTCTGGCTTCCGGAATGAGATTTTGAGTAACCTTCAGGGATCAAGGTTTCATTTCAGATTGCTAGGAAGGGTGACTGCCGCGTTTTGCCGGGATCCTTTGACGATCGCAAACGTCTTCTTCAGTATTTAACTGAGAAGCGCCATAAATTCTTCACATACGACGACAAAACTGAGCGATTGTTCAAAGTCGTCTTGAAAGGTCTCCCCAGTGATGACAAATCACTGGATGAGATTAAAATTGAAATTTCTCAATTACTTGGATTTTCACCAGTCCAAGTAATTAAGATGAAAAAGAAATCCCATTCTGGTACTTCCCAGAGGGCATTTCTCAAGAATTTTATTTAGTTCATTTTAACAAAAGTGAACTAAATAATATGAAAAGTTTGGAAAAGGCCTGTATTATGTCTCATGTCCGTGTTACATGGGAACATTTCCGCAGGCCTGGGGGAAACTTCCAAAACCCCACCCAGTGCCGTAAGTGCCAAAAGTGGGGTCATGGAACCAAACATTGTCACATGGATGCTAAATGCATGATTTGTGGTGGAACCTCTCACGCCAAGGACGCATGTCCTGTGAGAGATGATTCCAATAAATTTAAATGTGCAAATTGTGGGGGCAATCATAAATCCAATTTCTGGGAATGCCCTTCACGCAAAAAAGTTTTGAATTCCCGTGCAAAATTGATGACGGGAAATTCCAATAGGATCCCAGATTCGACGGATAGAAATTTTTCAAACGCTCAAATTTCGAAACCAGTTACCGGTCGAGCAATTCATACCCACCACAATTCACAAACAAATTTTGCCGCTCGTCAACGGGTAGCAAGCACTTCAGTAAATTCCAATTTTTCGAATGTCCCTACGTATGCAAACATCGCTGCTGGTAGACAAAATTTCTCTTCTCAAAATGAGGTTTATACCCATGTCTCAACGGAAAATAATGGTTGCCGATTCAGGTTGCATGTCTGCTTCCGATTTTGTCTTTTTAACTGAACAATTGCATCACATGATTGATGCAATGTTCAAAGCAAATACCATACCAGAAGCTGTTCAGGTTGGTATAAAGTACACACAAAAAATTGTTATCGGACTCCGTTTCAATGGATCCAAATAATTGTGTGAAAGTTCTAAACTGGAATGCCCGCTCTCTAAAGAGTAAGGCAGATGAATTATTCAACTTCCTAACAGTCCATAATGTGCACATTGCCATTATAACTGAAACCTATTTAAAACCAGGACTCTCCATTAAAAGAGATCCAAATTATTTTATCTACAGAAATGATCGTCTTGACAGCGCCTGTGGTGGGGTCGCCATTGTCATTAATAGACGTATCAAACATAAATTATTTTCTTCGTTTGCAACCAAAGTTTTTGAAACCTTGGGAGTTTCTGTTGAATCAAATTTTGGTCAATTTTCCTTCATTGCAGCCTATTTGCCTTTTCAATGCAATGGGCAGCAAAATAATTTGTTGAAAGCTGATCTTCAAATTCTGACTCGCAACAAATCAAAATTCTTCGTAATTGGTGACTTCAATGCCAAACACCGTTCATGGAATAATGCTCAAAGCAATTCCAACGGCAACATTTTATTTGAAGATTGTTCTGCGGGATATTATACTATTCAATATCCCAATGGCCCAACTTGTTTTTCATCCACTCGAAATCCTTCGACAATTGATTTGGTTTTAACGGATTCAAGTCAGCTGTGTGGCCAATTGGTAACTCATGCTGACTTTGACTCTGATCACCTTCCTGTGACATTTGATATCTCACAAGAAGCCATTTATAATCCAATCAGCTCTACTTTCAATTATCATAGGGCTGATTGGGATTTATATAAAACGTATATCGATAGGAAATTAACAAAAATTCTTGAAAAACCTCAAAAGCCAATTCCAGCGCTTAAAGAGGGAAATAAAATTTTATTAACAAATGGCGAAAAGGCTCAAAAACTTGCTCAGCAGTTCGAGAGTGCCCATAATTTTAGTCTAGGTCTCACTAGTCCAATTGAGGATCAGATTACACGGAGCTTCGAAGACATTCTCAATCAAGAGAATGTTTTTGACTCTTCGTTATTTATTTAACAAATGTTTACAATTGGCATACTTTCCAGATAAAAGGAAAAACGCCAAAGTTGTTCCAATCAAATTGGAATTTCTCATTTTCAATGAGAGATGTCACGCGATGTTTACATATCTGCCCCTTTCAATATCTATAGAAACGCGAAAGATGAATGGCATGCTTCAAAAATCTCAAAAAATATTTGTCCCGTGACAGAGCATGAAAGTGTTCAATATCTGCTTTATTTTTGTGTTTATTACCACTTTCAACCCGGTGAATTGAAGGAATATGATTAATTTATCGACTAGTCACTATTCTTTGCATATATCTATTAAAATAACTTAGAAAGTTAAATTTTAAAATAAAACACAACATCCTTTCATGACAGCCTTTCATGCGAAATTGATCAAAGAACCCACGATTCTTTCATTTGGTCGTCTGAAATAGAAAAAGGCGCTTTGCTCTCTGTCTTATGACGATCACGACTTATTCCAGTATTGATTCCAATTTTGAAGCCGGACAAAAATCCAGCTACGGCTTCTAGTTATCACTCAATCAGTTTGCTTTCTTCAATAAGCAAACTGTTTGAAAAGATTATTTTAAATAGAATGATGGTTCATATTAATGACAATTCTATTTTTGCTGATGAGCAATTTGGTTTTCGCCATGGGCATTCAACCACTCATCAGTTATTAAGAGTTACGAAGTTAATTCGGCTCAACAAATCTGAAGGATATTCGACTGGAGTTGCTCTTCTTGATATAGAGAAAGCATTTGACAGTGTTTGGCATGAAGGTTTGATTGTAAAATTGATGAATTTTAATTTTCCTCTGTACATTATTAAACTGATCCAAAATTATTTATCAGATCGCTCACTGCAGGTAAACTATCAGAATTCTAAATCTGATAGATTACCTGTAAGGGCTAATGTCCCCAAGGCAGCATACTGGGGCCCATTTTGTATAACATTTTTACTTCTGACTTACCTGATTTACCACCAGGGTGTCAAAATCTTTGTTTGCAGATGACACAGGTCTCTTAGCCAAAGGGCGTAGCCTTCGTGTCATTTGTAGTAGATTGCAAAAAGTTTGGATATTTTCTCCACTTACTTGCAAAATGGAAAATTTCCCCGAATGCTTCCAAAACTCAGCTTATAATTTTCCCACATAAGCCGAGAGCTTCTTATTTGAAACCTTCTAGCAGACATATTGTCACTATGAATGGGGTTCCAATTAATTGGTCTAGCGAAGCTAAATATTTAGGACTTCTGCTAGATCAAAAATTAACTTTAAAAATCACATTGAAGGCCTTCAAGCTAAATGTAACAAATATATTAAGTGTCTATATCCACTTATAAACAGAAAATCAAAACTTTGTCTTAAGAACAAACTTTTGATTTACAAACAAATTTTTAGACCTGCCATGTTGTATTCTGAGCCAATATGGACTAGTTGCTGCAATACCAGAAAGAAGGCACTCCAGAGGATTCAAAATAAAATTCTGAAAATGATTCTGAAGTTGCCTCCGTGGTATAGTACCAATGAACTTCATAGAATTTCTAATATTGAGACATTGCAACAAATGTCCAACAAAATAATTTCCAATTTCAGACAAAAATCGTTGCAATCTTCTATTGCAACGATTAGCTGCTTGTACCCTTAGTATAAATTAGGTTAAGTTTAGTTTAAGTAGAAGACATTGTAATTCCTACATGGTTCAATTCAACCAGAGAAAAAATTCTAACTGCCAGAGGCAATTGAAATGTATTAATAATAACTACAAATATAACATAGCAAATAAGGATGATAGTGTTAAGAAAACACGGAACACCTAGTCTAAGAGATGAATGCATGTATTAGATAATTAGATAAAAAAAAAATTATTTCTATCATAATAATACCTAAATAGCAGTCAGTGATGATAATAACCACATTAGAAATTCGAGAGATATTGGTCTTATTTGGCCAAAAAGTAGCTATTTCAGCTTAAAAACTTTGTTGGGATGTGATAGGAACGCAAAATACGGAATTTCTAATTGGATGTAAGAAATAAGTTTTTCCTGCATTTCCAATACTAACAGTTACTGTTAGACTAGTCAAGTTGAAGATACAGGATTGAAATGGAAACGCTAAGGAAATCCATTTCCTGTTCTAGCGATTGCTGTATCATGAGAAGTATACAAAAAGATACAAAGTAGGCGAATGAAATGGGCTGAGATCGAACCCAAGGCATCCTGTGTATGAGGCAGAAACGTTAGTTGTATGTCACACTTTTCTGAACACATTGGTTTTCAAATCCCAAATAACTGTAAATGACGGCACTTATAAATATCCTGCGACATCTAACAAAACTGGTTGCTCCATATATCACCACCCAGAGAATGTAATCCTGAAAAACTAAACAGCCCAAGTAGCACAACTTGTTTCACTACCGAACATTTCACTGTGTTGCAACATTCGGAAAGAAACAATCTTTCCGTATGTGCCATCAAATATAACTCTCTTGCAATCTAAAAAGCGCAAGAGGTGGAGCCTACGGAAACATCCTTCGATTGCAGTAAAATTACAATAATGTTGCAAAATACTTCAGCGGAAAAAAATAAAATAAAAATATAAAACTGGATTCGATTTAAGGATTTTGTGATTGATAGTCCTCCACTCTACCACTGCACCATTCAACACTTCGAAGGGACTGCATGTCGACTCACCATAAAAATCATACGATTATGAAGTTTTGTACTCGAGTTTTCTGTTACTTGATTGCACCATCACCGGAAAAAAATGTAAGTTGTCAAAACGTTGAACGATGCTAAATTAAACATGAAGACACACTCAACATATCTGCAACCTAATTTAAACAAACAAATACATTTTGAAAGACGCATTGAAGTTACATAGTAAAAAAAAATGCAACTTGTTGATTTTGTTTCGTGTTTGCAACATTAACTGCAGTTTTCTTTGGTTGTTTGTTTTCAAATGTCAAACACGTACTGCATTGCAATGTTAATGAAACATTGATCACAACTCGAAGGTTTTTGACATCTTGATGCAACTTTTTCGTGCTTTGATGGTTTTCCAATGCCTTTAATGAAACTGTATAGAAACAAGGTGCTTTTTGGAAGATGTTGCGTGTGCTACTTGGAGTTTTTCAGAATAATGGTTGTCATCCTCGATCAGCTGTGAAGAAGACGGCCACTCTCTAATATCACAGATCCGGGGTTATATAATCAAACTGGTGGTCTCACATGTACTATCACTATTCTACGAATGAATTTTAAACTTCACAATATTTCAACATATTGGTTTCCAATCCCCGAACAACTTGGTAGAAAACGGCAATTTTCTAAATCCCCCAGATCCCAAGATATCGAAGAACTGATATCTCATATGCAGTAGCACCTCCTTGCGGATGAATTTTAAATTATTCTATTTTTCAAAATATTGATTTCCAATCCTCGAACAACTTTGTCGAAGACGGCAACTTTCTAAATCCCACAGATCCCGAAATATCGAAGAACTGATCTCTCATATACAGTAACGCCGCCTTGCGGATGAACTGTGAATTATTCTGTTTCTCAACATATTGGTTCTCTGTACTCGAACAACGTTATAGAAAACGGTATTTTCATGTACACTAGCGCCGCACAGTGGGAGAATTCGAAATCATTTTTTTCTTGACTCATAGGGCTGCATGGGATTATAGATGGATCTAGATTTTTTTTCAGAGTTTTTAGAGTTTTTAAAATTCTTATAAAAAACATTGCGCTATTTATTGTGAATATGGACTATTTTCACCGGTGTTCCGTTGGTTCCGGATTTTCCGGAGGACCAGCAGAAGATCCATTGTACTTAAAAAATGTCCTCAATGAGAGAATATATTCCCTTTATTATTTTCCCGCAAAAATCCGGTTGATATCATTTGAATTGGCTTCATTATAACGGATTTTAGGACTGTTGTACTTTTTACAACACGCGAGTTCTCGTGTTATGAAAGTTGAAGCGAGTTGCGGAAGGTTAATGAGAATAGGAAGGTTAATGAGAATAGATTCTATTATTTCCATCATATTCGATTGCATGCATTTATTTCACAAATATAAATCAATTAATGACTTGGCGCTGAAAAATTTATCGAGTTTTTATTTATAATACATGTAGACTTCCAAAAGATTTGAGAGACAGCTTGGACAAGTTTATAATAGCAACATAGGATAGAAATCGTTACTTGTTTTTAGTATTATTTCTGAGTATAATATTCTGTTGAAAAAACGTGGCAAAATTCAGGCGTAGCTGTCAGCAAATTGATGGTAGATAAAATCGGAGGCAGACCAAATTGAGGCGTGATAAAAATCGAGTCATCACTGTAACTTGAACATATTCATTTTTGGAATGATAAAGCTTGTTATAAAGCTTGTAGTCTGAACAGAATATTAGCATCATTATTACCATCATCACCTTTTAGAAAAAAAGCAAGATTGTTTAAACAAAAAGATAGGCACAAGAATAGAAAATTGTTCACTCTTGGGTGAAAATAAACGATGCGATCAGCATTGGCGTTGACATTGATTCAATGTTCTTCGTTTACGTTGACGTTGATTTGTCAAAAAATCAACGCAACACCGTCGACGTTGAATCTTTGAAAAGTTAACGTGAACGTTGTTAATCGTTGATTAACGTTAACAACCCTGTTACGCAATTACCAAAATCAATCGAATCTGTTATTGTTAGAATAACACGTCAACGTTTTAAACATGTCCACAGCACTAAAATTCAACAAGAGTTACGAATAAAACTATTGGAAAAATCGAAATAAATAAAAGCAATTGGAAGGGGCTTTCTGAATTGAAGCCTTTCGGTACATTTAGTGTACGATAAAGGTAAAAAATCAAGCCCATAGCATAGATATAGTTATCATGATGTTGGGGTCAGATCAAATTAGTACTCATTTTATAATTTTGTTTTTTAAATTTTGATACCAAATCTTTTGCAAAATCGACTTTCCCCTTGTGTTGAATTAATATTAATATTTTTCCTTCTAATGGACCCCTTGATTTGTCTATCGGTCGGTAATTAAAATGTATTTATCAATAAATGAAAAAAATTTGGTTTCAATCGTGAGCGTAAATTTTCATCAAGGATCATTTTCTGATTCCGTTAGGCCAATGCGTGTTTGAAATTGTACTTCATTATTCTTTTTCTTCTTCTTACTGGCATTACATCCCCACACTGGGACAGAGCCGCCTCGCAGCTTAGTTTTCCCATTAAGCACTTCCACAGTTATTAACTGCTAGGTTTCTAAGCCAAGTTACCATTTTTGCATTCGTATATCATGAGGCTAACACGATACTTTTATGCCCAGGGAAGTCGAGACAATTTCCAAACCGAAAATTGTCTAGACCGGCGCCGGGAATCGAACCCAGCCACCCTCAACATGGTCTTGCTTTGTAGTCGCGCGTCTTACCGCACGGCTAAGGAGGGCCCCTACTGCTATAACCTTCCACATAATCCCAAAACCTCCCGTGGCACCTATGAGAGGTCGTAGAGTTCTCTGCATCTTTCTTAAGTAGGTGCCCAACAAACCATCCTTCCCCTTCCTCAGCATTCGCAAGGACGTAGCCAGGACAGATCTCGACTATTGAAGAGCGCATTGCTTCTATCTAAGAGGTAGTGATAAGTCCCAAATCATTATCTGTGGTAAAGGATGAAAGTTATGCTACTCTCATACAATAGTCTCGGCTAGTACCACCTACGAATTTATGCGAATTGCTTAATGCTAATAATGCTAATGATAAATCATTTTTCGGAAAATGGGCGAAACGATGCGATTTTGCTCGAAAACACTCAAGCGCGATGCTCTCCCGGCAGAATCGAAAGCGAGTTGGTTCACGCATGAGGCATCAATGATTGAGATTCCAGTATAGTCAGTATGGTTCTACAATCTACATACATTGATCATACACCCAACCGGCGGTTGTTAGATTTTCTAACAATTCTGTATAAGAATCTACCAAAACCTGTATAAGAGCTGGGCATATGCGAAATTGTTAGATTCTTATACAAATATTGTATAAGAACCTAACAATTTTGTATGCTTTTCTTACAATTTTTGTATAAAAATCTAACAATTTCGCATATGCCCAGTTCTTATACAGGTTTTGGTCGATTCTTATACAGAATTGTTTGAAAATCTAACAACCGCCGGTTGGGTGTAGATAGAGTTTTTGACAGAACTCCTGAAGGTGACCAAGGAGGAACTTTTGTGACAATTTCAGTATAGGGTAACCGTACCCTTAGTGGAAGTAGCACCAATAGTGGAGGTAGTGGAGGTTTAATGAGATTTTTCTTAATTATACACTTTACGATGGTTTCAGTTGATGCGTCGTGCTCTAAATATCCTGTCAAACATAACTTATCCTAGAATTTCGCCCAAAAAACTATTGAAAACAATGATTTTCCTTAATAAAATTTACTCCCTTGCACCTATAGTGGTGCAACTGTATCAATAGTGGCGAGTCTCATAAGAAATCAATGGATAGCACCACTATGTGAGCCAAAGTTATGTTTTACCACCACTGAAGACAGTGTACACATTAGTGGTGCAAGCGATATTTGATAGTTGCTACCAAATTGGGATATTAAAAGGTATAAAAGTTGTATCATTATGATAAAAGATCTATATACATAAAAATGAATTTCTGTCTGTCTGAACCTTATAGACTCCGAAACTACTGAACTGCGGTAATCTGAGAAAGTGACGTAAGCGCCATTTGACAACATGCATGTTGGTAATATTTCAACACGCTCTATGAGTACTTCTCGTTAACAGCATTTTTGGAAAATGGCGTATACGTCACTATTTCAGATTACGGCAGTAAACCGATCGGCGTGAAAATTTGTATGAAGGCGTTTTTGGGACCGGGGAAGGTACTTAAGATGGTTAGAGAACCCTCCCTCCTTTGGAAAGGGGGGCTCTCATACAAATGAATCTGACATTTCTTCATAACTCGAGAACTAAGCAGAGAATAAATGAATTTTAGATGAAACGAAGTTCGTCGGGTCTGTTAGTTATTGAATAAAAGCAATGTATGCAATGATTAACATTGATGATTTAGGAACAATTATGAATATGATTAGTGATAAATGATTAAATTTAAAATTCTACGATTAACGATCAGTGATTAATGATTGAATCATATTTTTTGAATGATCATGTTTAACGAATAATGCATAGATAACCCAATATTCATTAATCAATCATGATTAAATCTATGATTAATCACCAATGTACTCAATTAAACCTAAACATGTTGTAAAGTGAACGTCAAAAGAATACATTTGTTTTAGATAGAAATTGAGTGGAAAACAATGTCGTGAACACAGATGTATCTGCTAGTAACAATCGAGAAGTCCATCATACCAACAGTTCATATGTAGAAACATGAAAATTAACGTTTTATAATTTAGTTATTAAAAATTTTTGTTTTCTGAACAAGGAAATTACTGTAACAGAATTTTAAATAATATTCCAAACATTGAAGAATGTGTTCCATTCATTATTGTGTACATTCGATGTGCGGTATTGTAATTAAATTGATTTTCAATTTGATTTACTGACGGTTGTGATTAATATACGGGCTGTTATTAATATGGGAGCATTTACCTTATATCGTGCTCATCTATCTCATACTTCAATTATGTATAGTCCATAGCCGCCTTATTTGGTTTATTTTGCAGATTCATTTTTTTAAATATTTGTTACAATCGATTATGAAGCTCATCAACGCTATGCGAATAAATCTGAAAAACTGGGTGAAACGTCCTATCGTTGTGATATGTCCTAATTTTGCAGTAGTTTTAAAATACACCCAGTTATTTTTATACACATGTGGTTTTTAGTCGATTAAGACGTTTAAGGTTAATGGAACTATGAGTGAACCCCATGAAAAAAATCACAAAAAATCAGTCAGTTGCAGTAGTAGTAAGGTCCTTTTGTTGTGGTATCGCTCTCCATAAGAAATACAGGCAATACCACAACAATAGGACTGACCTTCAAAAAATATCGTAACGATAGGAAACTGCGTCATACTTGTGATAAACAAAAAAAAAGTTTAGCACTTTTGAAGTAATATTTACGAAACTTGAGTTAAAGAACACCCTATTCGACTACTGCATGGTAAAAAAGTAGAAGGTTTTATTAGAGACACGATCGCAAAATCAACGTAGAATTACGTTGACCACTGTTCGTGACGGTCTCAAATTTGATTCTGCAGAATGACCCCCCTATGTTTTCCCTATGTTATTTTACGTCAAAAAAGATAAACAGTTCATTTTTAAAGAATTTTCGAAAAAGAACAGTTTGAAGTTTGAACAGATTTAGTTTCGTGTAAAATATTTTAGAGCTTGTTGTAATTTATTGTAGTCGAGTCACATCACAATAAAAAAACTCAAAAGTACCTCAGATCTATGTAATATTCATCTTCTTATTCCATGGCTTTACATCCCTTGTTGGAACATTGCACCTCGCAGTGTTCATTAAGTATAACCACATGATACTAACACGATGATACGAAATAGAAAATTGGCCTTCTCTAGCCGAAGCATAAACATGCTGAAGGTGGCTGGGTTCGATTCCTCATCCGGCGATTTTCGGTATGGAACTAGTCTCGACTTCCCTGGGCATAAACAGTATCATCGTGTTAGATGCGAGGCGGCAATATACCAGTAGGGGATGTAATGCCAATAAGAAGAAGAAGAGGTCTTTACTTGTCAGAAATGTAAGTACAATCCAATTTGATTCTTGATTTGTAACCGCGCATCTTACTGCAAGAAAATATGCGAAAAGTTAAAAACAGCTGTTTTAAATCAATGTGTACAATGCATATTAAAGTTTACCCGTTTCGAACATTTCTAGACCATCATTTGAAAAGGACGTAACAGCCGAAATATATGTTTTTAGGTTCCTCGTCTACGTACATAAACAAAGACAAAGAACTGGGAAGAATTAATTTTGCCGATGGATAGGGGAGCACATGGAGAAGGCGAATGGACCGTACTTGGTATCAGCTATTAGAAGAACCGTTAATCGTTCATACCGAGCAACTAGAACCATTGTGGTTGACCGGACACGTATCTGGCCAATAATCTGGTAGAAAATGTACACGATAGTGTCGTATCCAAGCAAATCCGTCTTCCGATTTGCCTTTTTACCAACGAAAACAAGCGCGGAACACCGAAGGATAATTCGCATGTTCACGCCTCAAAAACATAACACTGAATGATCGTTTATTTTCACCGTTCGAATCATCTAGAATTCCTGTCAGCCTACTGAGATTGAATTTCAAATTTCTTCTCATTAGCTTCTTAGTATGCTGGCATTTCAAATGTCAACTACGATTGAATTTCAAATTCGTTATCATTTTTTATATTAATGTCATTTTTAAATTATTTAGTTTATTTCATTATTTTTATCATGAAATAAGAAATACGTTCCACTTTATCCATCAATGTAACCAACAAATGCAAATGCATTTTTCAGACTCACTTTATTCCCCACACAGATAGTATTCCGTCCAAATATCAGTTTTGGTTTTATAATGATCTTGACAACCATTATTTGCTCTAGATGACTATTATAAAACCAGCAAAAAAACAAAATGTTACTGAGGCGACGGGTCACAACAAGCCTCAGATTGAATAAATAATCAATAATAAATAAACTAAACAGGAATACCCTGAATAATGCTTGTTCGCATAACATTCTCACGACGAAATATGATCGAAGAGATTTTTTGGGTGTTCGTTATGGTCATTCGATCAGACGCCTTTTGATCAAACGGTTCAAAGAGAGTTGGTATCGTCTGAATGTTCTTTCAACTGAGTAACATTCTTCCAGAAAAAAATTATTTATGTAGTACCTTTGTTTTCGTCCTTAACACTTAAAACTCGGCCGGGTTTCAATCAAAACTCTTCTTCTGGTATATGGCATTTTTCTGTAGAGTTTCAACTTTGAAACGTCAAGTCATTTGACTGGAACACGACTTAGTGACATATGTTCGGGACGGGATCAGCATACCTTCTCCCCATATGCCTTGGAGTGAAATTTGTAAACATCGACGCCGTCGGCGCCCTTTCGGAATCCAACAAGAGGTGAAGAATATCTGGGATTTCCGAAATGTTCTTGCCGTACCATGGCTGTGATGGCACTGTCGTAACTGAACTTCAATACAACTATCCATGGCGAATATAAATATCTGTACGTTGTAAAGATATGTACATATTTTCAATATCACGCACTGCTTGTTGCAGATAATTTATTCAATGTGTGTTTTCTATGAAGCAGTTCTGCATATCAGCGGTTGTCATTTGGCTCGTATTTTAAATTATTATCTAGATAACACTGTGCCATTTTTACGCTAGTTTAGAGGTTCAAATATGAGAAGTATGGCAGTCACAGAAGTTTATTTCTTAACGCAAGGTAACTTACCACACTTCTATTTGTGTTGATTTCTAGATTTTGTTTCTTATTTACATGTTGATAAAAAAAACGTAAACAATATACAGTCCCATCCCGATTTTGGCAACACCCGTTTTTGTCTACCCCCGATTTTGGCAACACCCGTTTTTGGCAACATTTTCTTCCCGATTTTGGCAACAACCTCGAAATTTTTTTTTTCTTATTTTTTAGAGCTAAAACCTTTTTATTAATGTGTAATAGGATAAACAAAACTATTAATCGTTTAATCATTAAAGGTTTATATGCGTATTATGGGCTCTGTACGAATAGTGGGCCATTTCACTGAAATAATGAATCACCACTCGTATCACCGCTCATTGCAAACAATTTCTATTAAACTTTTCTGTTTTTTTTTAATTCTCGTTTTTCATGTTCCTATTCACCCTCCCCTTATATAACCAGCCCACCGTAGATTGTCGTATTTTTTGGCATTCTCACTGATTTTGTCGTCAACAAGCTGACTCACACCGTTGGACATATTAGTACAACACCTATTAAGCGAAGTCCGCTGTTTACATCACAATGCAACCGATACTGCATGAGTGATCCAGGAGCAAGCAAACCCCAGTAGGTTTAATTGCTAGTGATTAGTACATTCGATTTTCTAAATGTGCTATTAAGCCATCGAGTCGTTTTGCTCATTATGCGGCTCTTTTCTTATATCAGCCTAGAAACTGTCATTTTATCATTTTATCCGTCTTCTGCTGCATTCCCGTTCAGATAATAAGCAACAATTTATTTCAAAGAGTCTTATTGTTTAAAATTGATGCAAATTTGTCTAGCGATTAATATCAGAATACTTTTGGCTTTTCCAGTTTCCTGATATGTCAATTGCATAATGAGCCTTTTGATTCCAGCATGCTTGCCAACAGTTCAACAGTAATGGTAAGAGTTTGGTAACATGTAAGGCTCTCGAGCAGGCATTAAAAAAATCAGATCATGAGAAAAAATCGTGTTAATTTAAGCCAACTTGATGTTCTGCCGCGGGCCAAGTTATGAGCTTCCTAAGAGCTTTGAAATTGGACGTTCGATGATTCACCGTTTAATGATCTTCAACGCTCACCAGTGGAACCCACCCCCCTGAAATGAGATGTAGTTCTTGAAGCCGTCTACCGATTTGGTGGCGCTAGTGTTGCCTTTCCTATTTTAAGCTCCGTTCATACCACCGCGATAGCATTGGCGATTGGCGCTTTGATGTTGCATGAAGAAGAAGAAGCAGAAAGATGATAATCAAAAATATTCGCACGGGAAAACATACGAAAAAAATTTTGAAACTCTGCTTTAAATCCTAGAAGGAATTTACCAGTACGGGGTTAGACTTGTTTTCTTTTCTTCTTGTTGACAATAAACACAATATTTATTTTTATTCTGTGATATCATACTTAATACACAGTATAAGAAAAGTCCAACCCCGTACTGTTTACCGTTTTTAATTAAATTGCCTTTAGAATTTCAGAGAAGAGTCTCAAAAATATCTTTGCATGTTTTCCCGTGCGAAATTTTTTAAATATCATCTTTCTGCTTCTTCTTCTTCATGCAACATCAAAGCGCCAATTAATCACGTCGAAAATCACACAACAATGCAATACATCTCGTTGAATATAATTTAACAATGCAACACATGCCGCTTACGCATCCGACTGTTCTGACTTCGTGTGTTTATTGCTTAACCGGCAATGTTTACATCCAGCACCATGTTGCAGCACCATGTTTTTGGCTTCAGGCGAGTTGTTCGTGGATGACAGCCGTTTCATGGGGGTGGTGGAACCCTATTGAGTGAAGCTTGGTAACACAACAATGAGCGTCGTTACGGTGCGTTATTAGAAGAAGCCATTCAAGCATTTTAAAAATGAAGACCTCTTAGAGTCTGGAACTCTAGCACACTAAATGGGAGGCGTTGATACTTCCTCTCGATTATTTTATCACCTTGAAAAAAGAGCGAATAAAGCAGCACGCATGATGTGGTTTGATTGTTTGGCTTCATTTGTACTAGAGCAAGCGGTGTACGAATGCAAAAATCGTAGCTTACATGGATACCTCACCACGGCTTAGCTTGTTAGACGGTGTTGCTCATTGTTTATCACAGCAACGATCGCTCCTACTCGTGGTTTGGCATCCATCTGAGCAGTTCACTCATTGGCTGTGGGCAGTTCACTCATTGCCTGTGGATGCTACGATTGCAATAGATCAATGCTCACTCACACTTTTAATGCTTGCTCTCGAGTGTTCTGTTTGTGATGGCGAAGTATCAGAAGTGGAGTACCTCCTGTGAAGTTTCCATGAGATCGCTGGCGTAGTTCTAGCTGCTTCGATAGGCGAGTGATGCGTCACATGTGGTTTTATTATTACTTATTCAGCCTAAGGCCTGAGTGGCCTTTGCGGTACATAACAGCCGTCTCCGTCCATTGCTGTACGTTACCAGTTACGCAGCCAGAGGTGTGCCAGCCAAGGGCTGAAAACCCCTTAAATAAAGACGATAATAATAATAAGTCCGTAAATTTTCTTCAACCTGATTGATCCACCTTGATCGCTGCACACCTCGCCTTCTTGTGCCTGTCGGATCGTTGTATAGAACAATTTTTACTCCAAGTGCGGGTTGGTCCTCCACAAGCATTGTCCAGGACTCGTGTCCAAGGAGGACTACCGTCACCTGTTTAATGATGGAGTCTGTTTGGTACGGCGGCGAACTCTATTCGATCGGATTGTTTTTTGGAGTACAAAGTACGTACGCTTTTCTGCCACGTTGCGTTTCCGAATTTGTCTGCTGGTATCGTTATCGGAGGTCAAGTGAGCCCAAGTACACATAATAATGAAAGTGAACTGTAGTCGAGTGTAGTTAACCCATACTCACACTATATTGGATACACTTGGCTTGACCAATTTGCAGAATGCAGATTTCCGTTACCATTTTCTAAAACAATGGAATGTCTTATGCTTTGCGTTCATTTTTTCCATAATGTCAGCAAAAATTGTACAGAACTTTACTCTTAATCACACCGACCACAAGAAAGTTTGCCTACAATAGAAACGTTTTTTTTATCACCACAAATTTATGTAAGGACGTGGCCGACGCTATTTTTAATTTCAAATATTATTCATTATTCAATTTGTATTATGAAATTGGCTAATTAGATACATTATCGTTTGATTACCATTCTTGAGTTTATTTCAATTTTGTGCGAACTACAACCTCCGAGTTATGAATAATATCGCAAAAATGTCAATTATAATGCACGTGCATCACTTAAACACACTCCACATACTTTGTAGTACATTTTCTACGTATTTAGCTTCAATCACGCAAACAAAAAAAAATTGAAATTTTGTATGAAATTTTTTTCCCGTTTTTGGCAACATCCCCATTTTGGCAACTTTAAAATCCGGTCGTGTTGCCAAAATCGGGAAGGGACTGTATACGTTTATGTTGGTTATATCCATATAATGCCTAAATACACTAAATATGTAGTTTTGATGTTATTGACTTCAGCATAAAACGCACATCACGTTTTATATGTTTTGTCAACAGAAAGCACCAGTACGGCAATTGATTTATTTAAAACCAGATAACTTCTATCACCAAACAACACTAACCACACACTGATGGGTGTTCTTCTTCCGACTTTGCCGCAATCTCGTTTCTTCCAACTAAGCCCACAAAACTATAAAACTGCAGGCGCCAGCAAAATAATACGTTTTCACCGATCGAATTAATTTAATTAACATAAACAACACCATTCCTATCCATCGGCACTATATTTAAGCTTAATTGTCGCGAACGCATTCATTAGAGCTTCTCGCGTGCTTAGCTGGCCGCAGCATCTTCCAGTGTCCAGCCGATCGTCGCTCAGCGAATCAGCCTTTACACATTCGCGACGGCTTTTCTTCCACAAACCACGCGCACCTGTTCCTTAGGGGGCTCGAATCCCTCCACACGCGCGGCCAGGACCCGTATCCTGCGCAATGCAGTACTGCCAAAATCACGCGATCGCGATCAACTATCGAAAAATTCGCGACGGCGCACGCTACCGTCGTCGTTTGCTGCTGCGTCGTCGTCGTCGTGGCTGTCGTCCGTTTGCCGAAACTCTTTCCACGGAACTACATCGGGAGCAAAACAAAAAGCATAATTTTAATCCAGCTCTCGCGTGTTGGCCTTTGGTGATGCTGGCAGTGCGCCCGTTGATTCGAAAGCGACGACGCAGGCGACGGCAAACGATGGGTTGCAACGGATCTGTGCAATAAAGCAGCGCGCCATCAATCGTCGGGCTCGGCCCGGTTGGCAAACCGTGAACGAAAGAGCTGCTAGAGAGAGAAAAGAACTGCCTCCTCGCCGAAGAGCGCCGCGTTGAATTCGTCGACAATGAGCGAGCGAGCGCTGCCTGCCTGCCTGCTGGTGGGTTGGAATCAGAAATCCCCTTATTTGTTGTGTGCACGGCAGCAGTCACGGCGTGGTCTCTTCGGTTGGACACCACCCCACAGCAGGAGGGTCGACGATGACGGCGAAAAGCCGGGAGATTCAGTTTGATCGATCGCGTGTGTGTGTGGAAGTTGAAGGCACCTCGATTAAGCCGCGGGCCGGAAGGTACCTACGCTCATTCGTTTGTTCGATTCGATGTGGGAGAGGGACGCTTGTTTCTCTTTGGATGTAGGTTCGATGGTTGATTACGACAAATTTGGCTGTGCCTTACTGAACGTTGATAGATTGAAAAAAAAAAAACATAAGGTTTTGAAACTGTAGACTGTTGTGAGGTGGCTTTTAATGGAAATATTGATATTACAATAGAAATCTTAGAAAAATCAACGAAATAACTACTCGCAAATTGGTGGAGAGTTTGGGAATCGATTGATATAGAAATCTTTAAAATCCATTGAAAGATAAAGGACCTATTGATGTTACAAATCTTACATGATTTCGTGACGGTCCCCAATTTTGAAATTTTTATTTTACACCCTGTATCCGAGTCTTCCCCTTAGCAGTGTTGCTCAGTATCACTATCACGACAGCATTTTTTGAGACATTGATACCGGTGTTAGAAACAAAATCATTTTTGATCCAAGCAGTCAGTAGCACACTATCAAATCATTTATGATATTGATAGGTAGGTCCGTGATATTTGAGGACACGTCTGTCACTGTCAGCGAATAAACAGTACTCTATTATTAACTCAACTTATAATTTTAAAGAGCTTAACATTGAAAAGGATTTTTATTTACAAAACAGATTGCAAGGTGACATAGAAGTACTCCTGGGTAATTTATAGTGTACAACCGAATGATGACACTTATCTTGTGGACCACATCTGTTGCAGAACAGGGATAGCAAAATTGTGCACCTATAAATGAAGAACGTGTCTACAATATTGTCATATAGAAACTCGTTTATCACGTGCGCATGTTCTCAGAAGAAAATAAAAGTAAAGAACATAGGTTGAAGCCATTGAAACTCAAAGGCAAACTTAAGCCTAGTATTAAGGGTCATGTTGCATTATATGAAGTTCATACTATTTTATAATTTTTCATACTCACTTCAGCTACATTACACATCCCGGTCATGAGTTTAGGGGAAAGTTTTAAAATCATGACAATTTTATTGTCCCATCTATTGCCAAATTTTCGATGGAATTTGGCTCACAAGCATTTTAGATTTACTGTGGCGAAGTCCCGTGCCGCTTATCTTAGTTTCTTTTTCTAGATAATTAGAAAAAAAAATAGTCATCCCCCAGAGATGATCCAGCCTCGGGCTGCAAATTTCTTAAATAAAAATAAGAAAATAGTCATCCGCCTAGCAGAGGATTTTCCCTTTACTGCTTTTTACATGGAACTGCTGGTACATGAAATGAAATTAGTGTTTGTATTGTTCTGATTGTTTTTTTTTCTTAATTCAATCTGTTAACGATACATATTTGTTAAGTAAATTAAAACAATTCTTCAACATATTCCTGGACGAGTTATGCTAGTCATTAAGATCGGGCATATTGTCTTTCCATTTGTATAGATCCGGCAAAACTTTTTCTGCAACATCCATATTTAATTTGATTAGCAAAATGTTCTCCAAGGTATCCTCTCTTAAGCCTGTACGGAGTTCAGATAGCACAATAGCCAAGTTTAACCATTGCCACGGCGTAAAGCTCAGGGTGTGATTTCTTTCTTGCTACCCAATGAGTCCATACATCATACGAATGTGTTTGGCGTGGTTCTACTTCCAAAGCTTTGACCTGCTGATGAAGGTTTACTGACGCTGCACTTTCTGGCAGTACAGAACCTCCAAACATCTCCGAAAGAAAGTCATCGGTATCGTCATTTGACCTAAATTCCACGGCTACAGATTGAGTGCTTGGCGAACCTTGTAACGCAGAAATTCTGTCCCAAGTACTAATGGCAAACTTCTAGCGAATAAGAATTAAATTTAATATTATTATGTAGAATTTGAATTCAAGGCTTACCTGAACTTCATCTTTTTCTTCGGCTTGTTGGAAAACAGTTGAATTCAAGAAAATGAACCTCGGATAAAAATATAATGATGCTTTAAAAACCAGGTTGTCACGAAGCTTTTCTAGTCGCGTATTCAAGGCTGTTACCAATTCATCAGAAAAAGGATTCATTTTTAATATCTTGACCTGTTTGATTGCAATGAGCCAGTCAAGGTAAAACTGAGATAACGGGTAATGTGCTGATTGCATTTGGATGGTACATTCGTATAGAGGTTTAGTTGCTGAAACATAATCTTTCACGAATCCCATTTGTTCATCAAATATGCCTACAAAATAAGTTGATATAACATCTAGGTATATTTTTACGATTGAAAAAACATACTTAACTCCGGATATTGAGTCCCCAAACCATTGAAAAGCGATTCTTGCTTAACAATGCTTGAAAACATTTTGAATTTTCCTCCCCATCTTGTAAGTTACCATAACGACGGAAGCTTCATATTAGGATTTTCTTGTAAAATTTTGGCTGATGATTCGATGGATTTCGGCATATTTTAAAATTAGTCAGGAGAAAAAAAAATCGACGTGTGGGTTACGATGTGCACCGTTATATATGTGGTTCATGAAGCACTGAAGACCATACTTAGCAGATCTAGACGCCAAAGGAACATGGAACTGAAACATCGGGAGTTGGGAGTTGGGATTTAACTTCATCAACTACTCAACGTATGTTTTCTCGAAAGGCCAGGATGTCGCTGATGGTTCAATACAGCATTATCTTGGCATCGAAACCGAGAGATGTCTGTTGAAAGAAAGTAGAAGAAAATGGAGTACATTTAAAGAAGATATATGTGTGGTTTATACCTGGAGCTACATTCTGAAGATTAGGAAGCATGTCAAGAGCCCGACAGCTGAATATCACGCGCAATAATGGCGAAATACAAATTGCAACGCACTTCGATACGGCAACCTGCAAGATACAGTGGTGTCTCTTTGAGATTGGTACTCGTAAGTGATATCCAAATTCGGTAAGTTTTCAAAAAAAAATCTTATAAATCCAAACAACGGAACATCGTTCACATCTACTTCCTATGATTACGAGATCTACTGCATGATTCGTGATCCGATTAGCACCCAGAACAATCGCGTGCTTTGAAATATTTTGTTTTGCTCATGCAGTCCTAGCTCCTAAATAGTGCGCAATTTGATCGTGTTTCGATAAGCATGCAGAGCGAGATCCGATTTTCTACTGCTTTGTATGGTCGATAAGCAGCTAAAGTTATAAATGTTTGTTTGGAGAGTCATCGAAATGGCAGAAGAATTTCAATATAAACTCATACATCGTATGATGTGGGGTAGTGCATTTTCCATTATGCTACTGAGAACTCGGGGACATTGTGTACATTTTAATGAAAATTCTTTTACAGAAAATACATGTTCAAACATTCACGAATAGTTTATGTAGTTCCATTAAATAGCATTTGAGTGGCGATGTTATTTCCGAAGACGCAACTGGTGGTAGTTTGGGGCGTACATGCTCCTATAATTTAAACTATATTAGTGGAAAATGCCAATCGCTGAAATTCTTGCCTGTTGTTGAACGCCCATAACAAATGCATATTTTTCCTTCATACTTTCATGTTTTTTTCATCTCAAAATTTGATATTATCATGTTTTGATCTTTTAGTATGTATTATTAGTTTTTGGTGGATATTTAAACATTATCATAGTTCCATTGCAATCTATTTGTTACTAAAGGGTTTTTATAGCAGCTAGAAGTTACATATAAGACAATTTCTACATTATTTGGCAATTTTGTTTATGGAAAGCATGTGTTTGTCCATCTCGTAGAGTACTCATGCATATCCATTAGGGAAAGATCATCGCTACCGCCTGTTGGTGGTACAGCTAAAAATCATGTTAAAATTCGTATCTGTATTTTTTGTTGACAAAATTATGATATTTATCTTTACCGAAGTTTCTTCTGTAACCAATAAGGGAAGTGACTATTGACATGTTTTGGGAGGTGGGTAGTGCATTTTTTTTTCTTTCTCGTTTCAGAGAGCGAGCATTGGCGCTTAAATCTAGGCTAATTAGCCAGGGCAAGTCTAATACCTTGTCCCACCCCAAGAAGAAGCAACACTATGGAGAACGGAGTGACGTAAATTTCTTAGCATTGTCACTCCCAACGTCTGTACAAACTTATATCATTTGCTTATGATGATATTCCTAAACTATATTTCCTACCAACCATCCAACTCCTTGACATCTATGAGGCCGTCGGTGAGTCGCTGGCCTCTCGTTAAGTGGATGGCATATCATCATTTCCTTCCTTTCCCTAGAAACGGAGAAGATGGGCGTGGCCGGCAATGGTAGCTTTCATGCTTTATCATGTTGGACCTCCAATTGGGTTGCTATTATATCCCAAATAGTAATCCATAAGCAATTGGGGTAAGAAAGTTAAAGAATATACATGACATCTATCAGTATGCAATCTACGAAATACTCCGTTACCACGCAACGCAACGCAACGCGCAATAACGACGGAAGCTTCATATTATTCATTTCGATAAATAATTTGTACATTACCTATCTGTCGTATTGCTTTAAGAACATTGGTTATAGATTTCATGTTCGGATCAACCTTCGAAAAAACGTCGTTGATGGTTAGTTGCAAAGTGTGAACACTGCATATGACAAGGGATATTTGTTTTTCCATTTCTTCAGAAATTTTCTCGACAATTGGTAAAGCTTCAACTTCTTCTTCAAAATCGAAATAGTTCTCACATATGGATTGCTCTAGTGCCTTTTGCAATTTTTTGACAGCTGCCAACATATTGCTTCCATTGTCGGTTGTTACTGAAAACACTTGATCGATTCGTATGTCGTATGATCGTAAAACATCCAAAACTTTATCCTTCAAAAATGAAGCGGTTTGTCGCTCGTGAATCTCAATCATTGCTGAAAATGAGCATAAAATATAGCCGCAAAATTGAATCAGTCAAATAAATCTTACCAAGAGTTCTGATGACCAATTTGTCATTCAACGAGTATTGAATACTGATACCTAGAATATGTCTTCCCAGCCGAGTCGCGCTGTCCAGCATAAGTGATATCAGTATATCATGTGCTTCTGAGCTGATTGCTGCTCGGATTTTAACTGCAGTATTTTCCAAATGGAGCTTGATAGTAGAGCGTGTGATGTTGATTCCAACTGCTGCGTCCAATGGATCAAAAAGCATTTTCAAACCATCCCAATCGAAGCACCTTAGTGGTAGGTTGTTTTCCGCCACCAACTAACGCCTCCACGACCAACCTTCTATCTACAGATACTTGGTTCTTCGTAATGATTCGCTGTTTCTTCTCTTAGTATCATTTTTCGCCATTCCATAGGCTTCTGCCAATGTGGCATGCTTCAAGCGGAAATGTCGGATCATATTTCCGGCTTCATACTTCGCTTGATAGTACTGGCATCCACTGTCTTCATCTATTGCACAATAGAATTTCCCGTCATCCTTTTTTACAAACTTCTCTGCCAGCTCAACGAATGCCCTTGATGTCTGACTCCTCTTGTGGGATTGGCCAGTGCTTTGAATTTCCTTCTCTTGGTCTGCGGACATCTTGATAAAAACGATTTAAAAAGGCGAGCTTGACACCCAGTCTCTATCAGTGGAGGCTGCTTCACTGTCAGTGACTGAGGTTGACTGATAGGGCAGACGACGATGTCAGTGCATATGTGATAGCTGGCATTTATAAGTGATATTTGATATTTGATGGGAATCACAAATCAGCCTACGCTGTTGATATTGTTCAGCTCTGCCCCTTAGACGTAGTTTACATCAAAAACAAAAGAGAAAAAACTCTGACAGCGACAGTTTCCGTACTCCTGCTAAACAGGACTTGGTCGGTTGGTATCAAGATGAGGAGACGATGTTAGCGATGACGATGTTTGGGGTGCTTGGGTGGTCTGGTCACTGAGGGGGGTGAGGACTTACAGCTCTGGAAGGACTATGGAGGCTCGCACACCTCCGTAGGTGTCTGGTTGGTGTGCCCGGAAAGTTCACGCTGGATCTAGATCTAGTGGTACAGTTCTCCATCTTTGAGAAAACAGATGAGGACAGAAACGCTAGCGATATCGTTAGCTAAGGCATCTCGCATGTTTATTGGTATTCTGTAGTTGGAGGGGGAAAGGTCATTTAGCCAAAAGCCATTCGGCCGAAAGCCATTTTGGCCGAATGCCACTAGGCCGAAAGTTGTTTGGCTAAATATACCATTTGGCCGAAAGGGTCGTTTGGCCGAAAAGGTCGTTTGCCCGAAAGGATCATTTGTACGAAAGGGTCTTTTGGCCGAATGGGTCATTTGGCCAAAAGGGTCATTAAGCCGAAGGTGTCATTTGGCCGAGAGGATCATTTGACCGGAAGGGCCAGTTGGCCGAATAGGACATCTGGCCGAATAAGTCATTTGGCCGAATAGTTCATTTGAAAAGTGAGAAATTAGGAATGAAAAGAGAGACGTCTCACTCCTCTCTCTTCATTTTTCTCTTCTCACAGTAAAAAGTGAGAAGCGCGAAATGAGTAGTGAGACGTCTCACTACCTACTTCGCACTACTCACTCTTCACAGTGAGAAGTGAGGTGTTTCTCTACCCACTTTGTGCTACTCACTTTTGACCAGGGCTGACAATAGTCATTCTAGTCGTATGAAGAAAGCGAAAAAAAATTAGTCTTCGTCATAACATTGCACGACGCAACACCTATTCGTTTTCTTCGCGCCGCATGCGTACCACGACGATAGTCGCGCAGGCAAAAGTTATGACGGCCTAATGTCCTATTCGGCCAAATTATCCTTTCGGCGGTATGACCCTTTTGGCGTTATGACTCTTTTTCAAAATGATTCTTTCGGCCTAATGACCCTTTCGGCCAAACGACCCTTTCGGCCAAATGATCCTTTCGGCTAAATGACACTTTCGGCCAAACGACCTTTTCGGCCAGATCGGTTTCGGCCTAATGGTCTGTTCGGCCTAGTGGAATTCGGCCAAATGGCTTTCGGTCAAATGACCCTTCCCCTTCCGTGTTGTCCCCTTTGTTCAATCGCTTCGCAATGGAGCTGTTTATGTTGGCTGTGGAGGAGTGCCAGCTCTTCGCTCCATGTCAGTGGACCCTAGCCACCGGGGGGAGACTGACGCCAGCCATCGTGTGTTGTAACAGGAATATTCATCTTCATGAAGCAATTTCAGTCCAAATTTTGACAAACTTCGCATGACTATTCAAAACATAGAATTACATAGTCAGACGACTATTCCACCAATTCATTCATTCGCCTGTCACTGAATGTGCTTACAATGTGCAGGAAAAAATATAATTGGCATTGTTTATATTGATGTTTACCGTTGAAAGTGCCTCGTGGCTGAAAATCGGATTCAGTTTTATGTGATAAACTACTTTACTCATTTCAAACTTGTTCAGATTTCAGGTAATTTATCAATTTGTAGAACGTACATGCATATTCAATGACTAATATTCATTCGAATATTGACAGTCCAGAGTCGACTATGAATGTGTCTGGAAGTGAGCTGACAAGTGAAGAGAGATGGACGTCACCAAAAATGTCGATTATTTTACACTCTGGTACACAAATTTTATTTTATACAAACATAAAGGTACATAGCCAACAAGAAACAAATAACAAATTAAAATTACAAATAACGAACAAAATAAGTGACGATCTCTCTGTGCCCCGAGAGACGCGTCCAATGTGTTTGCCCATTGCGAGATATGACGAGGTTTCATTAAGGACGTTGGTCCATCAGTCAAATCCCGCAAATGTGTTTTTATTGCGTTTTACATTTTCTCTACAACAGCCAAGTAGTTGTATACATAGCTCAATTTCGTTTAGGATTCTGATCCTATTTGAGCATCTCGAATCAATTAATGCCATTTGGCATCAACGATTCGATGTCTGTGTCTGGAACGAACTTTGGACAAATCCCAACTAAACATTTTATTGCCTACTTTCAGGCTTTCCTCTTGAGTCCAGACACAGAGTCTACAAATATAACAAATAGGGGAACTGGGGGTAGGACGCCCACGTTAAGGAAAATGCCATTTTTATCAATGAAAACCACCATTTCAGCCAGTTTTCATCAGCGCATACTGAAGAACAGCATATCTGCGACTGACTACCGATAACAGATATCTAATTGTCCATTTTATTGCACAGAAATTTGATTTTTAAAAAGCACCCGAAAAAAATCTGAAGGGTTATGTACAAGACACGACCGCCCAACGTAAACTACGTAGAACAGTTTGGTGCATTGAGGAATGTAGTCATATTTTAAGATAATTCATTCGATTACTTATGTCACTGGTTTAAAACAAAATTACCATAATTTAAAATATAAAAAATTGTTGGATACCGTAGTCAGGGGTGACGTCCGAGCCCTCACCGACACTCTGGAGGTCGGATAACAAAATCGTTCAAAAACGTCACTTATAATTCAGTTTTATTGTTCTCAGATACATTACATCTATTCTACAAGCATTCTATGTAGCTGAAACAATGACCCATTCTCACCCCCATTTGACCCGTTGTCTCACCGACGACGGTACGATAACTTAAAATTTTAACTTTAAAACCCCAAGTGGTAATAATGCTTTTCTCAATTCCAACTGTTTCATTCGACTTAGAGTAAAATTAGTAGAGATTCAGTTTCATTCCAAATTTTCGACCACTATTCTAGTTTATTTGTAGTAATATATAGGAAATAGTGGAGTATGATTATTAAATAATACTATTCTGAAATAAAAATAACTCACTAGCGTTACATGGTTATGATATCACAAGCAGCACACGTTGAGCCAATCTTGTTGCAGTAACCATATTGTGAGAGAATTCGGGCATATATAAGTTACTGTGATCGATGTGCAATATGTTTGTTGCTGGGGGTGTATACTGGTGAGTGCGTGTACCACGATTTAGCGGTTTTACGACAGATGCGAGACGATACGCATCGGCCCTGGACCTGGCAAAGAATCTCTGCTCTGGCTACGGACAAACAGGTGCCTCTGTCCAATGGTAGTCAGAGCATCGAGTCATCACTGGTGGAAGAATACGAGCCTTGGACCTTGGCAGAATTTCCGCCTTCTGTTATTTGGAGTGACGAGGAATAGTTGGCAGAAGGGATAAGTAGTCGTATTGTTGAGTCGATAAAACCCGGTTCCGCCAACTAGAAATCAACAAATACTAGCCATGTACCGTTTTGACTCAAATTCCGAACATGACTCATCCCAGACAACCACACATCGCATAAGAATGCACGGTCAAAATCGTTTACCGATCCAAGTTTCATCAGATTCGCATTGTTGTGCAAAGCTCATCAGTTTATTTATAAATTTTCCCGCACAATAGGCTATTTTACGAGTTTATTCCAGCTTCATTTGTTGACATCGCATATTCCTGCAATCAAACTCACATGAAATCGGATTATCTGTCAAACAGAGTTTGTTATCACAAACTACATCGCAATGCATAACGAACAATCTCGCATAAAAATCGTGCACTTCGCATACACTTCCGTGCAACGTCGGATAAGAAATACACTTATACTTGTGACACATATATGATACCAATATCACTGTACAGCATAAAATCATATGTCTGTCACCCAGAATCACGCTGGTATCACGATAGCACGATGATTTCTGTACCCTGCCCTTCGACCGTTGTATTGTACGAAACAGAACATAATTTGTTTTAAAATGTCAAATACGCCGTTTGACATATGAAATAAAAACAAACATTTGCAAGCTGACTGAGTAAAATTCGTTTTTCTGCAATTCATGGATGATATTTTTCACAACATTGGCAAAATAATTATTCGTAAACCCATTATTTGCTACAATTACGCTTTGAAGATGTCTTTCTATTGATTTTGCCTGTTTGGGTTGTTTCCGTCACTTTTGCATGATATCCAATGGTTCTGTATCGTGTGATTTCGAACATTTTGTGCAAGGATCCTATGGGTTTTAATTGGAATGCTGTCTCGGGATTGTAATGGATGCGGGTTCTTTGACTTGTCATTAGTCAGCATCTACTTTTTTAGATGGGAAGAATGTTTTGTACCGTTGTTTTGGACAAATTAAAAATTGGATCTATGACCCAATTGAACGGTGCTGGCTTTATCCTTCAAAATGTCCAAATGAATTAAACGATCAGTGCCGTTTGTACTGAAGTCACCCCAAACCATAAAATTGAGTGATTAACGTTTGCAGAAATAATTGCCCTGCGGAATATTTGCAAGAACTCGCATATTTCTGCTAAAATACCTATACGAAGAATTGGAAAACTATATCGATGAATGAACTGCTGACGCGAATTCATAATTTATTCAAAAAATATGGGTAATATTGTGTAATACTCATAAAAACTATAGTAACAGTTTATGATTTCTATACATTTTGATGAAAACATAGTTTTCGAAAGCGGTAGAATCAGTTTCAAAACAAGCTGTCAAATAGATACAATGCTGGAAAGAAAAGATGTGTGTCATTTTGTCACTGTACGCGTACAGCGTGATACGAAAATCATTGTGCGGAAATCATATGTCTGTCGATAGTATTATATCGCCTCCACTTTTGTACGTAAAAAGTGTTTTCGCGACTGGTAAGCGATGAAATTTGTGCGCATAGGCATCGCATAACAGAAAAACAATTCTATTATGCATGCATTCTGGTTGTCTGGGATATTCCGAACTTTAGCTTTTAAATGCCCATTTTAACTTTATTCGTGTAATTTTCTCCACAGGAGTTTGAATTCGTTTGTTATCTTGATCCTCAGTGCAGAAAACCAATGACAGTTTTAGTTTTAGGGCGCTAAAACGCCAGTGTTCGGAATATGAGTCATATTTGGGATTTAAGTCAGAACGGTACCAAAAATTAAGCCATTCTGTTGAGATGCGCCACAGTAGTAAACGCTGCGGACGGGAATAGGGTATTTGTGCTATTTTATTACAATCTAACTTCCACTATCTGGCAGTGGCATTATGGATAACATATTCGTGCAACCATATTATTAATATGATTGCAAGAATCTTAGATCCGGGAGCTAGAAAATAATAGTTCTATTGTAACCTATAGCCCGTTTCAATAAAGTATGCGTTCCGAAGCTATAGCCGTATACAATAAGCCCCGCATGATTGTACCCACAGAGTATCTGAAGTGCATTCAAACTTCCTGAATTAAAATTGAACTCTTTTGATTTTGGCGCATATTTAATAATAAAAATATAATTAACAATTTACAGTTTATCATAAAATGGCTTACCATTTTCCTAAGTTATCTTTGAATCGAACATGTTTGTTCATCTGCATTGCGATTATCGCATTATGACATTGCATTGCCGTTGCTAACAATCGATCATCCTATCCTTGCACAAACATTCGCTTGTATGTACAGGGGTTAGGCAAAATGATTGAGATAGGCAAAATTTGGCCCAGATTCAAATCTTTATATCTTTTTGAAAATTTGATAAAATTGGACAAAACCAGAAGCATTCGACGGCAAATTTAGTCAAGATTTAGGAACACGTGCGGTAACGAATATTGGCCACCGGACACCGGAGATGTTCCGGATTTTCGGAGGCCATGTCAAAAACACATTTTTTCTGCCGCTCGTATTTTTGTGTGGTTTGAAGTTACATCGATAAACATTATTTTCCTAGAAACTAGATCTTATTGAAAATTGAATGCGGGCGGTTGCGCAAAGATCCGTTGAAAAACATCCGAGATATGGCCATTTCAGTAAAACTGGTTCCGGATACTATGGTCAATTATGTGTATCCTTCCAATCACGTATATATTATCCTGTACCAAATCAATATTGGTATCAAACTTCAAGATTTTTCATGGAGATGCTTCAGGAAGCATATGCAGGACGATCAGTTGCCCTGACCACTATGTAGTAGGTTCCAGGTGCCCCGGGGGAAGTGGCCAATTTGAAAAACGTTAAGAACCCTATCAATATGGGTATCAAACTTCAAGATTTTCCATGAAGATGCTTCAGGAAGCATATTCAAGATGGTCAGTTGCTCTGACCACTCTGTAGTAGGTTCCAGGTGCCCCGGGGGAAATGGCCAATTTGAAAAACGTTCAGAACCCTATCAATGTGGTTATCAAACTTCAAGATTTTTCATGAAGATGCTTCAGGAAGCATATTCAGGATGATCAGTTGCTCTGACCACTCTGTAGTAGGTTCCAGGTGCCCCGGGGGAAGTGGCCAATTTGAAAAACGTTCAGAACCCTATCAATATGGGTATCAAACTTCAAGATTTTTCATGAAGATGCTTCAGGAAGCATATTCAAGATGGTCAGTTGCTCTGACCACTCTGTAGTAGGTTCCAGGTGCCCCGGGGGAAGTGGCCAATTTGAAAAACGTTCAGAACCCTTACAATATGGGTATCAAACTTCTAAATTTTTCATGAAGATGCTTCAGGAAGCATATTCAGGATGATCAGTTGCTCTGACCACTCTGTAGTAGGTTCCAGGTGCCCCGGGGGAAGTGGCCAATTTGAAAAACGTTCAGAACCCTATCAATATGGGTATCAAACTTCAAGATTTTTCATGAAGATGCTTCAGGAAGCATATTCAAGATGGTCAGTTGCTCTGACCACTCTGTAGTAGGTTCCAGGTGCCCCGGGGGAAGTGGCCAATTTGAAAAACGTTCAGAACCCTTATCAATATCAAACTTCAAAATTTTTCATGAAGATGCTTCAGGAAGCATATTCAAGATGGTCAGTTGCTCTGACCACTCTGTAGTAGGTTCCAGGTGACCCGGGGGAAGTGGCCAATTTGCAAAACGTTCAGAACCCTATCATTATGGGTATCAAACTTCAAGATTTTTCATGGAGATGCTTCAGGAAGCATATTCAGGAAGATCAGTTGCCCTGACCACTCTGTAGTAGGTTCCAGGTGCCCCGGGGGAAGTGGCCAATTTGAAAAACGTTCAGAACCCTTATCAATATCAAACTTCAAAATTTTTCATGAAGATGCTTCAGGAAGCATATTCAAGATGGTCAGTTGCTCTGACCACTCTGTAGTAGGTTCCAGGTGACCCGGGGGAAGTGGCCAATTTGAAAAACGTTCAGAACCCTATCAATATGGGTATCAAACTTCAAAATTTTTCATGAAGATGCTTCAGGAAGCATATTCAGGATGATCAGTTGCTCTGACCACTCTGTAGTAGGTTCCAGGTGCCCCGGGGGAAGTGGCCAATTTGAAAAACGTTCAGAACCCTATCAATATGGGTATCAAACTTCAAGATTTTTCATGGAGATGCTTCAGGAAGCATATTCAGGAAGATCAGTTGCCCTGACCACTCTGTAGTAGGTTCCAGGTGACCCGGGGGAAGTGGCCAATTTGAAAAACGTTCAGAACCCCATCAATATGGGTATCAAACTTCAAGATTTTTCATGAAGATGCTTCAGGAAGCATATTCAAGATGGTCAGTTGCTCTGACCACTCTGTAGTAGGTTCCAGGTGCCCTGGGGGAAGTGGCCAATTTGAAAAACGTTCAGAACCCTTATCAATATCAAACTTCAAAATTTTTCATGAAGATGCTTCAGGAAGCATATTCAAGATGGTCAGTTGCTCTGACCACTCTGTAGTAGGTTCCAGGTGACCCGGGGGAAGTGGCCAATTTGAAAAACGTTCAGAACCCTATCAAAAAGGGTATCAAACTTCAAGATTTTTCATGGAGATGCTTCAGGAAGCATATTCAGGACGATCAGTTGCCCTGACCACTCTGTAGTAGGTTCCAGGTGCCCCGGGGGAAGTGGCCAATTTGAAAAACGTTCAGAACCCTATCAATGTGGGTATCAAACTTCAAGATTTTTCATGAAGATGCTTCAGGAAGCATATTCAGGACGATCAGTTGCCCTGACCACTCTGTAGTAGGTTCCAGGTGCGCCGGGGGAAGTGGCCAATTTGAAAAACGTTTAGAACCCAATCAATATGGGTATCAAACTTCAAGATTTTTCGAAGTGATACTTTTAAATGCTTTTTAGAACCAACAGCTGTCATGACCACTCTGTAGTGGGTTCAAGGTGCCCCGGGGGAAGTGGCCAATTTGAAAAACGTTCAGAACCCTATCAATATGGGTATCAAACTTCAAGATTTTTCATGAAGATGCTTCAGGAAGCATATTTAGGACGATCAGTTGCCCTGACCACTCTGTGGTAGGTTCCAGGTGCCCCGGGGGAAGTGGCCAATTTGAAAAACGTTCAGAACCCAATCAATATGGGTATCAAACTTCAAGATTTTTCGAGGTGATACTTTTAAATGCTTTTTAGAACCTACAGCTGTCATGACCACTCTGTAGTGGGTTCAAGGTGCCCCGGGGGAAGTGGCCAATTTGAAAAACGTTCAGAACCCTATCAATATGGGTATCAAACTTCAAGATTTTTCATGAAGATGCTTCAGGAAGCATCTTCATGAAAAATCTTGAAGTTTGATACCCATATTGATAGGGCTCTGAACGTTTTTCAAATTGGCCACTTCCCCCGGGGCATTTGGAACCTACTACAGAGTGGTCAGAGCAACTGATCATCCTGAATATGCTTCCTGAAGCATCTTCATGAAAAATCTTGAAGTTTGATACCCATATTGATAGGGTGCTGAACGTTTTTCAAATTGGCATCTTCATGAAAAATCTTGAAGTTTGATACCCACATTGATAGGGTTCTGGACGTTTTTCAAATTGGCCACTTCCCCCGGGGCACCTGGAACCTACTACAGAGTGGTCAGAGCAACTGACCATCTTGAATATGCTTCCTGAAGCATCTTCATGAAAAATCTTGAAGTTTGATACCCATATTGATAGGGTTCTTAACGTTTTTCAAATTGGCCACTTCCCCCGGGGCACCTTGAACCTACTACAGAGTGGTCAGGGCAACTGATCGTCCTGAATATGCTTCCTGAAGCATCTTCATGAAAAATCTTGAAGTTTGATACCCATATTGATAGGGTTCTGAACGTTTTTCAAATTGGCCACTTCCCCGGGGCACCTGGAACCTACTACAGAGTGGTCAGGGCAACTGATCGTCCTGAATATGTTTCCTGAAGCATCTCCATGAAAAATCTTGAAGTTTGATACCAATATTGATATGGTACCGGATAATATATACGTGATTGGAAGGATATACATGATTGACCATAGTATCCGGAAACAGATTTACTAAAATGGCCATATCTCGGATGTTTTTCAACGGATCTTTGCGCAACCGCCCGCATTCAATTTTCAATAAGATTTAGTTTCTAGGAAAATAATGTTTATCGATGTAACTTCAAACCACACAAAAATACGAGCGGCAGAAAAAATGTGTTTTTGACATGGCCTCCGAAAATCCGGAACATCTCCGGTGTCCGGTGGCCAATATTCGTGACCGCACGTGTTCCTAAATCTTGACTAAATTTGCCGTCGAATGCTTCCGGTTTTGTCCAATTTCATCAATTTTTCAAAAAGTTATAAGGATTTGAATCTGGGCCAAATTTTGCCTATCTCAATCATTTTGCCTAACCCCTGTATATCGCCGACTGCGGTCACTGCTCTGGCCCTACTTTTTGTGGCAAACTGGTGCGAAGCACCGCACAAAAAGAAGAGCCTAAAAACCAACTACACTGAACGACGGCCGAATGAGACTCACGTTGCGAACGGGAAAAAGAGGTGCTGCCAAAATGGTCCAATACCCTACTTTAACGTTGATAATCGAATGTTTCAATATAACTGGAAAATTGGTGGAGAGTTTCCGAGTTGATTGATATATAAATCTCAAAAATCCATCGAAAGATGAATGCGCTATTAACGTTCAAAATCTTACATGATTTCGTGACGGTCTCGGATTTGGAAATTTTCATTTGTCACCCTGTATCCGAGTCTTCCCCTTAGACGTAGTTTACGTCAAAAAATGATTTTGAAACCATGCGGGGTGAGATGCGCCAGTGGATGGGTTAAAACGCGCATGTGCTTATCGTACTGATTTTCATTTTAATTGCCTACATTAAGGCAATTAACCGAATGTTTCAGCTGTTTCGGTCATACGAAATGAGCATGGGCGTAATGCCCCACACCGACCTCAGAAGTTTGAAGGCCCATAAAATCGTTTTAAAACCATTTTTGACGACGATTTCGTGTGGAACATAAAGAACACAAGTAAGCAGCATGGCTCATGGCTCAATTATTAATTTATCAATGTATAACAGCGACAGAAAGACTAAATTCCACCGAGCTTGAATTGCATCAAAACACGCAAAAATCGTTTTTTCGAATTTTTCATGTATAACTAGAGAAAAATCATGAAATATATGTATCCAATGGCAATATTTTTCATTGCTTTATCGTATAGACTATTGAAAATAATCAAAATGGGGATATTTAACCTTATTCAGGGGTGGCGCGTTTTAACCCCTATGGGCGTGCTACCCCCACTTCCCCTAGCACAAACGATATAGACTCAATCGAATATTTACAACTATTCGAACAAAATAAAACTAACCGTAACACAACCTTATCCAACAGCACAGAATTTATCATGAATCGGAAAGCCGAAGTTTATAAACACACATACCCGCAAAGGATTCGTTGTGACAGGGATTGTAAATCGAAGAATGACAGACGCTGGGTACCTTGGTCCCGTCAAAGTTGTCGTGAACAACATGCTACGATTGGATGGCAT